>NC_062198.1:5695508-5725508 GCF_912470025.1 Vespa velutina | reverse complement strand
AATATGAAACTTTTGTCTACACGGAGTATTGATTTGTCGCGTGAAGATAGAAAAAGTAATAGCGCTAACAAAATCGACAGCAACAAATATGTTTACCCTTACCACACCATCACCTCCCTGTTTCCCTCTCCTATCCTCTCTTATCCTCGAATACAAACGAACTTCGATAAATTTGATTTTTTTTTATGAAATATCTAACGAGTTATACGATTCATGGACGTTAAAATAAGGTTTAAGTAACAAAAGACCCGTCATATTTTATTCACTTTTTTCAAATGAGATTCCACAAGGGATGGAACGTTGATGAGATCGGAGGATCGCGATGGAACTGCCTGAAGCATCGAGCTCTACTCAGTTTAAGAGCAAAAGGGACGAAGGAGAGTGGACAAGGGCCGGCGGATTCCAGGTCCTTGAAACCATCTCGAGACGACTGCTCGAGTACTCTCCGTTGCCTTCGTTTATCTTTGTGTAACTGTTTGTTCAACCACAAAGACAGACCATTTACTATAACGAGGAAGACGAAAGTTTAAGAGTTAGAAAAGCTCTTGGCGCATGCAAAAGGTTACGAGAATGACGCGACAGCGTTCAGCTTACCACCTAGTTTTGTTTTTCAAACTTCTTTTTTCTCTTTCTTTTTCACTCTCTCTCTCTCTCTTTATCTCTCTTTTTTTTCTCTATCATTGTCTTTCTTTCTCTCATACACAGTTACTCCTTTGAGACTAATAGTAAGTAGATAGTAGTACTTTCCATTATTTTTCTAACGATGCATATTCTTTAATCCATTTCTTTTCTCTCTCTCTCTCTCTCTCTCTCTCTCTTTTGCTCTTTATAATAAGCATTTAACGAGTAATAAGATTTTTAAATAGACGTTTCGTATTTAACGTTGATCCTCTTTATTTTTATATTTTTAAATTTTCACGTTTTAACACACAAAAAAAAAAAAAGAAAATTTTCGTTCGTTGGATCGGATTGTACTTAGAAGAAAAAAAAAAAAAAAAAGAAAAAAAATGTCCTCTTGGTCTTTGTAAGGAAGGAAAATAAAAGAAAAAGCAAAAAAAAAAAAAAAAAGATAAGAGTGAAGAACAAAAAAATAAAAAGAAATAGAAAAAAAGGAAAGAAAGAAAAGAAGCAGAAGAATAATGAAAAATTTACAAAATACAAAAAAAAAAAAAAAAGAAAGAAAGAAAGAAATGAAATGGAACCTGTCCACCCGAAATATCCACTACTATTTTTCTTTCGCGCGTTCATGAGAAAATCGGGTTTAAAGGTAAAAAAAAAAAAAAAAAAAGAAAGAAAAAAAAAGAAAAAAGAAAAGGAAGAAAAGGAAAGAAAAGAAACGTCGAATCTAACTCGATCGCGTGTTCATTCGTTTGAGTTAAACGTGTTCAGCCGTCGGGCGGTGGATGGGGTTGAAGGGGACCGAAATAGGCGGGGTGGAATATAGATGTTGGTGGGAAGGTTGGTGGGCGAGGGGACGGTATAGGGAGGGGGGGGGGAGGTTTCTTTTCGATAAAGAATCGTGTTCCTAACCTCAAAATCGTCTTCCTCGTTTACCGACATATCCTCATGAAATACGGGGGAGTTTCGAAAGGAATAGGAAAAGGCAAGATAAAGCAAGGAAGAGTAGCTAGCAGCGAGCGACTGAGAGGGGAGGAAAGAGGATGAATGGGAATAGTTGGCGGACGGTTGGATGAGGCTTGGAGTGGGTGCAAAAGGTGGAAAGTAACAAGGATGATGGGGTTAGATTGGGTTGGTAGGTGAGTAGGTGAATGTGTGGGTTGGTAGGTTGGTTGGTTGGTTGGTTGGTTGGTTGGGTGGGTGGGTAAGTGGGTGGATGGGTAGATAGGGAGGCTAAGGAGCCTTCCGTGGGATGCAATTTATCCTGTCGCATTAGATTCAAAATAATTGATCCCCCGGGCGGCTGGAGAATAGCGAGTCATTACTTCTGGACTGATGGGAACCCCTCCTCCCACTCTCCCTCTCTCCCTCCCCCACCCTACCCCCATCGCGAAGCCGGCCTGAGGAAAATAAAAACTCGGAGATCACTTGGTCTCGATGAAAAATTTGACGGGCTGGCACTGCCAAGAGGAGAAAAGAGGAGAGGGTGATAGAGAAAGAGAAAGAGAATGGAATGGAGAATAGAAGAGAAAGCTGAGAAAAGGGGAAAGAGAAAGGTAGAAAATGTAAAAGAAAAAAGAGAAAAAAAGGAAAAGGAGTAGTAAAGAAAAGGAGAGAAACCTTCAGATCTTCCTTCCTTCCGAGAGAATGAGTTCTTCGTAGTTGCAACAGCGGCAAATTTGCTCGAAAGAAAAATATCGTTTCGACTTTTGCCCAACCCCTTATTGCCGTTTCGTTCTCTTTCTTTATCCATTTCTATTCGTTCCCAGTTGAGATTTTCATGATCGGAAGGTGCATTTCTTTCTAACCAAATCGCTCGTTACTTCTTATTACAGTTTCTCTTCGAGCCATGAGTATGAATGACCGTGCACGATTCAAAAGTATTACATTCGTTCGTGACAAATTTATCGTTTAAAATAATTAATTATAAATATCGAAATATCGTGATAATTAATATTATTACGATTTGATGATTAGAAGAGTATCATATGATAGCTATTGACAAATTTTTATTTCACCGATTATTTGTCTAATTGAATCTTTTGAAATTTTTAATTTAAAGAGCGTACATAGTCACATACACATACACACACACACACACACACACACACACACACATACACACATATATATACGCATACAATCATTTGCTCTCTATCTAACGAACAATATATAATTCATGGTTATACGAAAGAAATTATCGTCGTTGTTAAAAGATCGATAGAAATGAACACTTACGTATTATCAGGGAACAGACGTCGGGTCTTAGCAGTAATAGGAGAATGCAGAAGCTGAGAATCATCGTCGGATGATCGGTCTTCATGTTTTCCAACGGTAGTAGGGCCTCTCATGAGAGCGTAGGACAACCGACTGGAAAAAGACGATAACCATCATCTTAAACTCGCGTCGTTTCGTTGGTAGTTCGCGAAATGTCCCTTTTGAAAGTATCGCGATGGTTGAAAAGAAGGAAAAAGAGAGAGACAGAGAGAGAGAGAGAGAGAGAGAGAGAGAGAGAGAGAGGAAGAGTCGAAGCTTAGCGCGTTGTAAAACTAAAGGTAAAAATGAGCTCGATTCGTTGGTGCTCGTTGAGAGAAATTCTCGAGGTAATAATACGCAAACGGTCGGAAACGTTTTCTCTCTCTCTCTCTCTCTCTCTCTCTCTCTTTCTCATACTATCTTTCTCATACTCTCTATCATATTTTCTCTATCTATCCTCTTTCTCTCTTTCTCTTTATCTTTCTGTCTCTTTCTCGTTCTCCCTTTCTCTATCTATTTCTCTTTTTCTCTATCTCTCTCTTTTAGAAAATGTCGAGTTCGTAGGAAGGAATTTCACGAGAGACTTATTGTCCTATAAAATATTACGTTCCGGCCTTCCAGCCGCTACAGACAATTACCATAATTTTTTAATCGTCCTAAGTACGCGTCCCGACATCGTCCACAATCATCTCAGTACAATGGAAGAGAGTGTTTCGTCGACATAAATTGTTACGATTCTCGTGATCGTTCGTGAGATATTGTCTGTCCATCTCGTCTCCCTTAATTGGTTTATTCTTTCATTCTATTTTTTGTCCTTTTTCTTTTTTTTCTTTTCCTTCTTTCTTTCTTTCTTTTCTTTTTTCTTTTTCTTTTCTTTTTTTCTTTTTTCTTTCTTGTTCGTTCATCCTTCGGAAACAAAATAATATCCTCTATCTTTTGAAATCTTTTTATTATAAACGATGGACGAGAACTAATGTATGCTTGATGATAAACGAATAATATTAAAATATGAATAATAATCATTGTTATTCGTGAAAATTCATATCTCAAAACGTTTGAAATGATGAACGATGAAGAAAGATTAGATAATGTGGATAATTTTCATAGTGGTAAAATCAACGTAAAATCCGACATCAAGAGCATTTGCGAATTCAAGGAGGAGAGAAAATAAAGTATAAAAGGACGAGTGCCTTCGGGGCAGCAGAATAGAGAGAGAGAGAGAGACAGACAGACAGAAAGAGAGAGAGAGAGAGAGAGAGAGAGAGAGAGAGAGAGAGAGAGAAGAAGGAAGAGAAAGAGACAGACAGATAAATATAGAGGAAGGAGAAAGGGTCATGAGGGTGCTATGTTGGCCTAATTGGACGGAGACTCGATTACGAGTAGGTCTTTTCGTGTTTCTCTAGGCGACACACGTAGTATATACTAGCACGTAGAACAGAGTATACGAACTATCGAAGGTTGACCGGTCCTCCGACTTCTCTGCCAAGAAAAAGGGATGTCCCGACGTGGTAGTTTTGCTCTTAAGTCGATTAAGCTCTTTTTAAAGCTTCTACCATCAGCTTGGCACACTCCTCCCTGGAGGTTACGCCTTCCATTGGAAGAGAACGTGTCGCTAGTATTTCGTTTGACTATGGCTAATACGAATTTCTCATTCGACGAATCTCTGATTATATTAGGATACACATTTTCAAAAAATAGATAAGTATATACATATATATATATATATATATATATATATATATATATCGAAATCACCCTTTCTCCCTCCCAGTTCGAAACAATAATACTTCGGTTCGAAACCGAAAGGCATTTTAATTTTTAATAATTTAACTGGAACAGTCATTGATTTTCCAGTTCTCTTCGTTTATTAAACGACAGATAATCTGTCTCCTGTAAAAGAATATATCTTTGTAATCGACATTATTCTTTTTTTTTTTTTTTCATCGATCGAATTTTCATAACACGATAAATATTTGTTTTTTCTTTTTTTCTTTTCCTTTTTTTTTCTTTCGTTTCGATCGATCATCGATCATCTCGAATTAGCGTTAAAATATATTCAGCGAGAGAAAGAGAGAAAGAGAGAGAGAGAGAGAGAGCGAGAGAGAGAGGGAGAGATAAATGAATGTTCTATATTTACAAGATTTGAAATCCGGTTTTAAGGACTTTCAGAATGATGAACGCGCAACACGATACTGGGATTCGAAAGATAGGTAGGTAGCTGGGTAGGTAGTTGCTACTAGAAGAATTAGCCTGATCATGATTACGTATTCCCGATCAATCGAGCCTAGCTCCAAATCGGTCCATAACCATCCATTACCGTCTGCCCATGGTTTCTGTGATTAATGATCCATTCCGAAGTCCGGTAAACGCGCTCGCGAATCTCGATATACAGACCACACGTGAATGTACCTTTAATGCATTTCAATAAAACACCGATAAACGATCCTTCTCTCTCTCTCTCTCTCTCTCTCTCTCTCTCTCTCTCTGTTACACTGTTTATCTAATACTGCTACCATAATAACAATCAAAAGATGCTAATATTTTACCTCTTTCTCTCTCCTTAATAATAATAATAATAATAATAATAATAATAATAATAATAATAATAATAATAATAATAATAATAGTAAGGAACAGTACAACAATAAAAACAATAATAATAATAATGATGACAATAATAATAATAATAATAATAATAGTAATTGCATATATTTGAATAAATATTTAATATAATCGAACGTAATTAATTGAAATAATATGAATTGATTTTATAATTCAATTTCAGATTAATTACGTGTATCAGTAAATTTTTGTTCTTTTAGAGATAATTGAACTTTTCTGTCGAAGGTCGATGATCGAAAATGGGATGCTCATGGTAAACCGCAACGCCGTCGAATAGTATCGTTCTGAGGATTCTCTGTTATCTCTCTTTCTATCTGGTTCTATCCCGATATTTAACCCGGAGCAGAGACCACGAAAGAAATGGAAACGAAACTGCATGCAACGTGAAACAATGGTGAAGGGTTCAATGAGACGTGAAACATGTTACCTCTACGAGTAAATCGTAACACGAGATCAATGTAAAGCGAAAATTTACCTTTTCAATGTAAAAGTGTTCGTTAAAGATTGATATCTTTTTTCCTTTTCTTTTCTTTTTTTTTGTTTTTTTGTTGTTTTTACAATACGATTAAAAAATCAATCACATATTTGTCAATTTTTTATTTTCTTCTTAAAATCTCATATTATTTAATTTGAATATTAAATTGTTAAAGATATTATCATTAATATGTGTTTTAATAACAAAACTACGTTTCAGTATTTTGAAAAATAATGAGAATTAAGAAAAATCAGTTTATGATATAAAATATATATATATATATTTTTTTTTATTTATTTATTTATTTCTAAGCAAGTACCAAACAAAAAAAGTAATTCCATTTATGTATTTATGCACATGACCATCGTTAATGTCTTTATCGAAAGAAAAACGAGAAATTCTTTCTCAAAATACATTTTGCGATATTCGAGATATTATTTTTCCGATAATTTTAATTTCAAAATTCGATTAGATAATTTCTGTCACGTGTTAGACTTTAATGAAATAACAGAGATAAAAAATATAATATCGTAAAATCGGATAGATCAAGATCTAAGAATCAAAAGAATATTAAGTGCACTCTTAGTACGTAATTGAATGATGATTCATATATTATACGAAAATTCGAACTATCGATTAACATTTTTTTTTTTTTTTTCTTTTCAAATACACATTCTTGCATCATGAATATATCTATAGAATTTATTGAAATCTGATATATCAAAGAATATAAATATATATATATGTATATATATTTTAATATATTTGTTGAAATATAAGTGATTAATAAATTTATTTTGAAATAAAAATGTGTGTTTAGAAAAACAAAAAGAAAAAAAGAAAAAAAAAAAAAACAGAAAAAGGAAGAAAAATAAAGAAAGAAAAAAGGGGAACGAAAAAGGATAAAGAAAATTTGGTGCAATAAATTAGAAGAGTAGAAAAAAATAGAAATAAAAAATGAAAAATCGTCTGCGATCTTACTTAAGAAGGTAAATTGCTTTTTAAGTATTACCTACGTACATCCTGTCGATATCAGAGGTGCTCGTTAATTTCTGCTACCACATTTTCACGTAAGCGTGTACGAGTTTCGATTTCGCGGTCGGAAGCAGCTTTTCGTGATCGAGGAAAAGCGCAAAAGCAGCGACGTGAGAGCATATAGAAGGGCCGTTTAAGATGGCCGAACGTTCTTTTCATCTTTCTTTTCATCATTTCATCTTTTCATCATTTAATGCCTCCGAAGGTTGCAGGTTATTTCCTGGAACGCGTTTGTACACACACATGTTCTCCTAACCACACAAATCACACCGAGAAATTTTTTTCGTTTAGTTAGTACGTTTCTTTGGAATTTCTAATATTACTCGTAGAAACGTTTATAATCAACGGAGAAATGGATCTATTATCGTTATTTATTATCATTAAAATATTCTACAGATATTTATTTAATTTCGATACAAATATTTGTACATTCTGATTTAATTAAGATACCCGATTATTCTCCGTATCGATGGAATAACATGCGATATATATTTTATTCTTTTTTCTTCCATTATTTCTTTCCTCTTTTTCTTCTTTTTTTTGTTTTTTTCTTCTTTTTTTATTATCATCATTATTATTATCATTATCATTATTATTATTATTATTATTATTATTATTATTATTATTATTATCATTATTCAATAATTTACAATGCAATAGGTTATATTATTGAAAATAATTGCCATTGTATGTGAACTTGCAAACATATAAAATTATTTTATCTTAAATATTTATGGATATTTCCATAAAATATGTAGATATCTCTATATATTTAATGGAATATCCGAGCGTTTACGTTCGATAATGTATAAATATACACATTAACAATTATTTTAATAATATTTATTATTTCTGAATACAGCGTTTATAAAGTAATACTACTACCATTACGTTCTCATCCCTGAACGAATTAATAAAATATAGAGAATATACGCTAATCGCGTTAAAAGGTATCGTTCTATCTGCGGTGAAAATGATGAGAACAAATGCCATCGTCATCGAAATACCGCACATGTCACTTTCGTTCTATCGAGTACGCGATTACAGGATGAGACCAATGATTCTATATATATTATATATATATATATATATATATATATATATATATATATATATATATATATATTAAAACACACATAGACAAACCAAACATACGTATATACACGCCAAGCACATATACGAGCGTATACATATATATGTTGCTATTAGCGTTTATGCGTTTAATGTATCATTCGATAAAATTTGTTAATCACTTGAAAAAAGTATTACGATTATTTTCACGTATGACGATAAGAAAAATAATGAAAAAAATAATTTCCATCGACTGGGTTGAAATAATTTAATTGACACGAAATTTATCATAAGACAAATCTTTTTTAAAGTCGCATTAAAATAATATTGAGAGGATAGATAATAAAATGTCTATGTGTATGCGCGTGTACGTGTATGTGTATGTGTCTGTGCTTGATAAAATTTGTAATAGTTTTTTTTTTTTTTATTTCTCTCTTTCTCTCTCTCTCTCTCTTTTTCTCTTTCTCTTGCTCATATCCTTTTTCTTTTTCTTCCTCTTCCTCCGATATATGTATATACACATACACACACACACACACACATATGTGCCGTGCTCGCTCGCACACGCACACACATACGTACATACACACACGTACATACGCACACGCATATGAAGAGCTTTTCATGCAAAGTTACAAATTTCAATGTACACACATACGTTCGAAACTTCGTCATAGATATCGCTATGGAGTGAAAACTTTTTTTCCCCGGTACGCGGTGAAATTTTTAAACGAAATGATAAATGTATTCCCCGGAGAACAACGTATTCTGACAAAAAATAAAAAATAAAAAGAGAAAAAAAAAAAAAAAGAAAAAAAAAGGAAAAAAAATAGAAAGGAAATAAAAAAAGAAAAAGAAAGAAAGAGAAAAAAAAAATGGAGAATTTATCGTTACGGTACGAGGTAGCGAAATATCTGTGAAACGTTAACGCGTTCGCGAACGCGTTAACGTTTTCGACAATGAGCTTTTTGTCGAGCGAAAAAAATTCTGTTTTCCCGAGTGTAAAGACATTGAGAGAAGTCAAATGTCGAATTTCTTGTTTTGGTCCACAGTTTTTTCTTTTTTTCCTTCTTTATTTCATTTCTCTTCTTTTCATGGGTGTTTTTTTTTTTTTTTTTTTTAAACCGATTGTTGTCGAGAAAATCTTTCGTTAATTTTTTTTTCCGTTTCTTTTCTTTATTTTTCCTCTTCTTTTCCTTCTTCTTTCTTCTTTCTTTTCTTTTTTTTTTTTTTTTTTTTTTTTTTTTATTAATATCGAATATACGTTATATCGTATATGAGCAGCGAGCGTGTGCGTGTACGTGTGTGCGTAAGCGCGCTCATCCGTTGCTTCAACGTTTAGATTTAATAACAGATTTGCCTATGAAAAAAGAAAAAAAAAAAAAAAAAAAAAAAAAAAAGAAAAAATGTTGACCCAATTTTTCCATTTCCTTCGTTATTTATGTAAATAATCCAATGAAAAATTAGTATTTCATTATTGTGTAAATTTATTATGACATTTAACAACTATTGTATTATATAATTGCTTTATATAATGAGTCTTGAAAAAAAGAAAAGAAAGGAGAAAGAGAGAGAGAGAGATAGATAGATAGATAGATCGATAGAGAGAGAGAGAGAGAGAGAGAGAGAGAGAGAGAGAGAAAGGGAAAAAAGAGAAAAACAGAAAATTATGTTTGAAAAAATTAATCTGATAGACTATCTCATACATACGTATGTATAAGGTAGAGTTGCCTTTGTTCAATGTTCATTAAACTAATTGAGAAAATTTGACAAAGGAAAGGTGCTTCCTATACGATAACAATACATATACATAAACATATATATATAAGTAACATAGACGACGTCGTATTCGTGTATACACGTTTTACACGTTAAACGGATTTTATGCAATTTCTCGTCGAATTCGTTCGTATCGTTACAGCATTTTTCCCCCCCGTGAGAATTCTCGCTCGAACGAAGAAGGTTATCGATTTCTTCTACGGCCACATTATCTATGCATAGCATTTATATCACACCTACGAACATATACAAACACAAATACATATACACACGCATGCATATACACAGATACGCGCGCATACCTATGCGAGCGCACGTAGGTAGATAGGTGGTAGGGTGGGTAGGTAGGTGGGTGGGTAGGTAGGTAGGTAGGTAGGTAGGTAGGTAGATAGGTAGGTAGGTGGGTGGGTATATTTTTATTTTCTCCCAGGAATATATACGACCGAGAGAGAGAGTGAAAGAGAGAGAGAGAGAGGGAGAGAGAGAGAGAGAGAGAGAGAGATTGCTTTTTTTAATCATGTACTTGCAAAAACTTGGCGTGGTAGTACGTTGTTTATCGTGCAACGAATCGCTCTATTATCCTATTGTATCATTAAGGGATATCGTCCGTCTATCTTCAGCTTTGTTATTACCTTCGACGAAAGCTTCTAGTTCTTACCTGCCAAACGTTTATCTTATATATATATATATATATATATATATATATATATATATATATAAAGCCTTTATATATATATATATATATATATATATATATCTTATGGCTCTTATTTAATTATTAAAACGTCTATTTGTTCAACCATCGAACGATCTCTATATACCCTGTTTACTTTAACGACCTAATTTATATTACAGTGATGTTTTACTAATGTTATATGTGTTTAAAAGCATTTATATATATATATATATATATATATATATATATATATATATATATATATATAAAGGCTTTGAAACACATGAAGCTTCTTTCATGTCACAGGAATAAATTAGAAATTTATCCAACAATTCTTTTTTATCTTCTTCTCTCTTTCTCTCTCTCTCTCTTTTTCTCTCCTTCTTTTTTTTTGTCCTCTTATAGATCATGGAAACACATGAAGTTATCAGTAATTAATTATCAAGAGATGATGTTTAATATATTTGACTTGAATGAATTTCATATAGATAGAAAAAGAAAAAAAAAAATTTCGTCTTTATTTCACCACGAACGATAATAATCAAAGTCAGTATGTTCACTTATTAATGTCGTCGTTCCTACAATCTATCATATTATTATATCCGTTATTTCTCGCCAGTATTCCCGATAACTTTTTACGTTTTCGTTTTTATTTTTTTTTTATTTCTCTCTCTCTCTCTCTCTCTCTCTCTTTCTCTCCCTTTCTAGTCGGTGAGTGCATTCGACGCCATTTTGATGGCGTCACGAAATCCCTATCATAAACCCGAAGAGCGATGTGAACGAACGTACAAACGAGTTAGCCAGCTAGCTAGCTAGCCAGCTACCTATCTATCTACCTACCTACCTACCTACCTACCTACCTCCCTACCTACCTATCTACCTACCAACGTACCTAGCTAGCTAGCTATCCAGCCAACCAGCTATCCAGCCTGCCAGTGATATCCAGCTGAAATCGGTGAGCGATGCGAAATCGTGTCCCATCGTACATTTAACGATACGTTCGACGCGTCATGCAGCTGCCGGTTTGCCATTTGCAGGAAGTAGAGCGAATACGTTAACGTTCGGCTGCGGCCGGCTGGCTTGTGACAGGGCAGAATTTCGCGTGGTATGCTACGCGTAGATAGATGCATAGATATAAAATATGTGTGTGTGTATGTGTGTGTGTGTGTATCTGTATTGTGTTTATGTTTGTATTTGTACATGTGAGAGAGGGAGGAAGAGAAAAAGAAAGAGTGAGAGAGAAAGAGTGAGAGAGAAAGAGTGAGAAAGAGCTAGAGAGAGAGAGAGAGAGAGAGAGAGAGAGAGAGAAGAGACAGCCTACGGCGGCCATTACCGTGATAAGATATCAGAAACGCTTTATCGTTCGTATTCTTCTGGCTCCCTTTATATATCCCTGGCCCATTCGAAGTTTTCTTCTTAGCTAGTTCATGGTTGTCTCCTTCGGCGATACAAGGACGGATTTTCTTTAGGATAGTACGATCGGTGGATTGAGGACTGGGGACTGGGAACTGGGGACATTGGGACTGGGTATGTGGGATGGGTCTATAGGGTTTAGGGCGGTGGGCAATGCTGAGAGTCGAGGTGGACGAGTTGGGTTGAAAAGTGCTTCCTCTTAAAGAATTTCACTCGGAACTATCCAGGAGGATGATGCGGTAAGAGTAAGAGAACGATATAGAGACTTGCAACATCATGGAAATCAAATTAGAATTTTTCCAGTGGGTTTTCTTTCTTACTTTTCTTTCTTTATTTTTTTCTTTTTTTCTTCTTCTTCTTTTTTTTTTTTTTTCTTTTTACCGTTCATTTAATCCAACGAAAGGAAACCTTAGAGAGTTAGACGTTTAGTTTTGACTTAGTTTTGCATATTAGATCGATAAGACTATTGAATTTATGTGATAACATTTATAGTTATTTAAAATATATACGTATATATGTATTTATGTACATGTTTATTTGTTTCATAATAGAAGAGAGATAAAAAAATTCACAATCAGTACGAAAGAGTTTTCGGATCAAGTTAGAACGTGATATGAACTTCGAAAGAAGAATAAACGTTAGCAAATATTGAGATTAGGTAGGAAAGAGAGAATTCGTTGGTATATTTGTGTGTGTGTGTGTGTGTGTGTATGTGTATTTGTTTGTGTGTACGTGTGTGTTGGTTAAGAGAGAATATCTTTTGTGGTAGTTTTTCTTGTCTTTTTTTAGAACAAGGAACGTTTAGTAAAATGTTGGGTATGGAAGATCGAGTTGTAAAAAAAGAGAGAGAGAGAGAGAGAGAGAGATACGATAAGAAAAAGTGGGAGAGAAGAGGTAACAATGTTGGTAAAATGTGCCGCGTTTCTCATATCTTATCATAACGAGCGTTCGTAGCGAGAGAAAATTTGCTCCCTCTCGAAATGATCCTGGTACCATTGCTCCCTGTCGAAACGATTTACGTAACTTGCACTATTTTAGATCTTTTAAATCTTACTTCTCTCTCTCTTTCTCTCTCTCTCTATCTCTCTCTCTCTCTGTATCTCTCTCTCTTTTTAATTTTTTTTTTATTTTTTAAATTTATCTTTTATCGACTCATTAGCAATGTACTTTTCATTTGCAAATCAATTAATTGAACTTCGATCGATTTAAGGAGTTTATAAACTATAAATCTTGGAACAATGGTATTAGAGTTTGAATAGTCTAATTCGCATGTGAATGAACGTAAAAATAAAATAGTTCAGTGGAAACGTTCGATACAATGTTATTGAAGCTATTTCAAGAGAGAGAGAGAGAGAGAGAGAGAGAGAGAGAGAGAGAGAGAGAGAGAGAAAGATCATGCTATTTCTAGTTGCAAAGTTTGCATTTGAATTGGAAGTATTGTAGTCGTTCACTGTCAGCCTTTTCTGTCGGGACAATTACTGTTGAACATCGTAGTTTATCATTGTACGCTACAAGAGTTATCCTACAAGAATTTCGTTCGTTGATGGATTTTTCTCATCATTCTTTTTTTTCTCTTCTTTTCATTTTTCTTAATGATAGAATTCGATACTAAAGATTGATATTAAATTCGAACGATCGTTCGAAAGGTCGAACAATTTAAATTCCCGAATTGATTTTATTATTGAGAATAAAAGCAAATTGCATTATTGTTTTGTTCGTCTCGAATATATATTTATGTATATACTTTTTATATATAGCGTATAGATGACGTGTAAAAGTACAGAGTTAAAAATTTGGGTTTGGGTCATAGAAGCGATAAAATTGGGTGGTGTTGGAATTGGATAGGTATAGGATGTTGGATGGGATGTAAGATGGGTGGCGGGTAATGGGTGGTGGGTGGGTAGTACGTTAATCGCGAGACCTAATAATCCGCGACCGTCGACTCATTTAGCGATAAGATTATGTCGACAAACTAGACGTTTTCCGGCTCGTTGGAGAATTCCGAGAAGGTGAAGGGGCCGCTCACTGATTGGATATAAGATCTAGTTTTCCATGTTGGAAGAAGAAGAAGAAGAAGAAGAGGAAGAGGAGGAGGAAGAAGAGGAAGAGGAAGAAAGGAAGAAGATTATCGTTTAGCGTGTATGTAGGGCGGTAGTATTAATAGGGAAGGAATGGAAGTTTAGGTTGGATGAGGTTGCTGCTTAAGGTTAACGTTTGATACTCGATCTTACACTGAACTAACATAAGTGAGCCCAGTTATTTCACATTGGTGTTCGCATTTCATTGACGTAAATGTGTTGCTAGTGTTCCACAAAGGTAATCAATAGTCAATTATAATTTTTTAATTTTCTAGACAAATCTTCTTTCTTTCTTTTTTCCCTTTTCCTATTTTTTCTTTTTCGTTCTTTTCTGTCTCTCTTTTTTTTCTTTTTTTTTCTTTTTCTTTCCTTTTCACCGAATTCGTCTGGGATTCATCGGTCGAGTTGTATTTTAATATTAGACAGTTTTTCATTCTCTCTCGGAGACAGTTTTTACAATCGTGAAATAACATCTATATAAGTTTGCAAACGAAAGTATTAAAGTGCGTATTACTACGAGAGCTTGTATATCCACTCGTAACCATATATTTTCTTTCTTTTTGTTTTTTATTCTTTTTTTTTTTTTTCCTTTTTTTTTTCTTCTCTACTACACTTAGAGATATGTATATTCTCTTGTTACATAGCGTGGATACAAACAGAAACATTATACTTTTTCTATGTCCGGGAGCTTTTCTTAGTCGACTACTAAGATTTTTTACTGGCGCAATGTGGTTTAAGTATCAAGTTTTACATGTAGAATGTTAAAAAATAACGATTACGGAGGAAAAAAAATGTTCCTCTGAGATAATCGAGATTTTCTATGTCTCTACTTCTCTCTCTCTCTCTGTCTCTTTCTCTCAATATAAATGAAATGTATATATATATATATATATATATATATATATATATATATATATATATATATATATATTTTAAGTATTAAACGATCTTGGATTATTCAAGCATATTGAAATCCTCGAGAAATTTAAAACTCCAATGAGGATATAATCCTCTGTACTATAGTTATAAAATCAAGGAATTCTCTCTTTCTTTTTCCTTTTCTATTCTTTTCTTTTCTTTTATCTTTTTCTATTTTTTTTTCTTTTTTTTTTTTTTAACAGCTCGCGATAACAGTTTTCCAGTAGGTAATATCAAAGAACCCATTCGAGGATATATATATATATATATATATATATATATACATATACACAACTATATATATTCTTTAAGCTATTCACGAATATTATTCATTTTTCTTGTTGCTCCGGTTGAACGTAGAAATACCTAGATACATTTTCTCTTTGAAAGAGTAGAGTAAGAGTAGGGGTTTGACGTTAGAGAGAATGAGAGAAAGAGAGAAAGAGAACAAGGTGGAGAACACAGAAGATGAGGGAATAGGAAAAGAGAAAGGGGACGGGACCAAAAATGGCTAGAAGACGTGAAGTAGGAATGAAAAAGAGGAGGAGTAGTAGTGAGAAGGAAGAGGGTAGTAGGCAGACGGTTGTAGTTTCGGTGGTGGGATGATATGTCGGTAGGTATGAGAGGGTGGTTAGTAAAGGGAAGGTAGAAACTGGGGAGGGGGAAGAAACGAGAACGCGATTCCACGCAATGCATTTCGGTCAGAAGCGGCTTTTGAAATACTGACGCTTCGTCGGTTCTCTTTGGGTGCATTCCTCGAGTGGCATTATCGTCGCTGTAGTTACGAGTAAGTACATATCGCTGGCATAGTAGGGTAGGGGCTTTTTCTAGTTGGAGGCTACCACCCTCCGTTTCTTCCATCCCTTCTCTCCTATAGAGTTACGATTTCTTTTTTTCCTCTCTCTCTCTCTTCTTCTTTTTTTCTTTTTATTTATTTCTTTCTGACGTTTCATCGCTCCAAGTGGGCATCGCGGGTGGGTCCATATAACGCGTAGAACCCGTATAGTTCTTGTTTCCTATTTTTTAAAGGGTCCACTTGGTGCTAAAAGTCCACTGCATTTTTCCTTTCTCATTCCCCAACTGCTATAGCTACTACTCGGGATGAGGAATCAAGATTCACTCTCTTTTTCTCTTTCTTCAAACTTATTCTCTCTCTCTCTCTCTCTCTTTTTGTTTCTTTCTTCTTCTTACTCGCTTGTTCTAACTCTCGTCCATTTTGATATATATATATATATATATATATATATATATATATATATATATCTACATAGAAAAGTATGCGCAGGCAAGTGTAATCTTTATTTGCCTTTTTCTCTTCCTCGAGCCTTTCTTTTCTCCTTTTTTTCCTTTTTTTTCCTTTTTTTTTTTCTTTTCCCTTTCTTTCCTTCTTTCTTTCGTTCTTTTTTTATTATCTTCTTCGTTCTTTATCTCTCCTTTCTACCCTTACATCCATCCTACGGTCCATTTTCTTCCAATGCTCCTTTCGTTCTCTTCTTCTTTTTTCTTCTTCCCTCTTTTCTCCCTTTCTTTTCTCCTTTCTTTTTTTCTTTCTTTCTTTCTTTCTTCTTCTTCTTCTTCTTCTTATTTCTTTCCTTTGTTTTTTTTTTTTTTCTTTTTTTCTTTTTTACATGCATATTCGAAGCTTTCGCGGGAGGGATCTCATCGACGTGAAACTTTTGAATTTTAAGTTAAACGTTTGAAATTTTCATTGGCCCTTGTGAGATATTATTATTTTTTTTCTCTTTTAGTTAGATCAGGTCAGTTGGTATTATTTTTTTAATCGGATACAAGCATGCAATAAGATAGAGCGTCATCGTTAAGAAATTTCTTTCCTGTCGTAGCCCTTTTCTTTTTATTTTCCGAATCTTGCAGATGAGTAGCATGAAAGAGGACGGAAAACGCATCTCTGCGATTATGACGATGCCCAAGAGAGAGAGACAGAGAGAGACAGAGACAGAGAGAGAGAGAGAGAGAGAGAGAGAGAGAGAGAGAGAAAGAGAGGACGTTAACATCGCCGTTTATCGTTCATCCAAGATTATTTCCGTTCGATCGAGCAGAGAGCTTTAGCCCAGAGCTTGCCAGCTCGTTATTCGCCTCTACGCACATCGCCGATATAGTAAATAATGTATAAGAAAAAATAAAAAAAGTTATGGCGACGTAGCATCTTGAAAGCGCAATATCATTATGGATCATATTCGAAAGTTCCATACACTTATTTAGCATATTTCTATGTGTACACTCTTTTCATTTCCCATTCTCTTTATCTTCTTCTTCTTCTTTCTTTTTTTTTCTTGTTTTCTTGTTTATTTTTTTTTTTTTTCGTTATAGCAAGCTCCTTGTTGCCTTTTTGTTAGATCGGATTACGAGCTTTTCCGACGTGGCACCCTTTGCAAGGGTTCGATATATATATATACGTGTGTGTGTGTGTGTGTATAAGTATACTTATATATAAATATATATACACATTTCGTGTGTGTATGCGTATATATATGTATACTTGGACGAACATGAGTCTGGGGATACGTGCTTTTGTCAAACACACGTTATCTATCGAAATCGTCGATATCGCACGCCCCTCGATTTCCCGTGAACTATTGCAAATATGTATATCCATAGATACATAGATACATACATACATACATACGTATATATATATATATATATATATATATATATATATATATATATGCATACGTATATAAACGTAACTTATACATCTACAACAAATGGTACAAATATATGAAAATATAGGAGAGGAGCAGGCATATTCCTCTGAATGCTAAATACGTTCGTATTTAATAATAATAAATGGTTCGATCGATTACGATAGCCGAGAACGCGTTTAAATGCATTTATTTTGTTCGAATGGATAACGTATGAGAAGAAGAGAGAGAGAAAGAGAGAGAGAGAGAGAGAGAGAGAGAGAGAGAGAGAGAGAGAGAGAGGGAAATACAGAAAGAGAGAAAAAGAGAAAGAGAGAAAGAGAAATGTAGGTGAATGCATACCTACCAGGAGTAGCTACCTAGCTCTCTCTCTCTCTCTCTCTCTCTCTTTCTCTTTCTCTCTCCCTCTCTCCCTCTTTTGCGCGGGCGCGTTCACGCGGACACACAAGAGCGCGCGCTTTATTAATTTCATATCTCGAGAGGAGACGCGGAGAGCACAGCTGCGGCAGCGATAGTCGGTAACGCCATCAATTTTACGCCATGGGAGGATGAAATGTTTACGTACGACCGAACTCCCATTTGTTACGCGATAAAGTATCAGTTACGTCCATTGGCGAGAAGAAAGACTTTGTCCAATCTTCCGTCTCTCTCCCACTCCCCCATTTCACTCCCCTATCCACCTCCTATCCTCTCCTTCGTTTCTTTCTTCCTTCTTTTTTTTTTCTTTTTTTTTTTTTTTTTTTTTTTTTTTTTCTTTTTCTCTTTCTCTTCTTACGAACATCCCTTATAAAGAATTGCTCGAATGTAGCTCATAGAATTTATTTGCATTCTCTTTTATAAGACGTGAGAAACGTTTAACGAACGTTCGAAAAGAGATGCACGAGTAAGGGAAAAAAAAAAAAAAAGAAAAAAAAACAAAAAAGAAGAAGAAATATTATGATAGTCTTTTCAGTGGACTCTCTTCTTTTTTTTTTCTTTTCTTTTTTTTTTTTTTTTTTTTTTTTTGTGAGAGAGAGTATGACTTTAAGAAGGTCGTGGGATGACTTAGAAAAAAGAAAAAGAAAGAACAATAAACAAAAATGTAAAAAGAAAAAGAAATAATCCCAAGAGACTTTTTTTTACTTTTACTTTCAAATATCCCGCTAACTGAAACTATTCGAAATTTTTTTTAATGAAACTCAACCGTAGACAACAAGTTTTTATTATTCCAAAAGAATTTTCAATATTTCAATATTAATTTATATCAGTTCGCTTAACCTCCCTAGAATATTATTAAGAATTTTTCTAAGTACATAGTTCAACATACTTTCTTGCAAGATATATGCGGGCAAAAAAGAATGAATATTATGGTAGTATAGGGAACGTATGTATGTATTAGAAATATGAAAACGATGATGGGATAGCGGAGTCTCATGGCTCTGAGAAAAGTGAGAAAAAAGGAAGAAAGAAAAAAAGTAAGAAAGAAAAAGAAAAAGAAAAAAGAAAAAGAAAAAGAAAAAGAAATAGGGGAGAGAGAGAGAGAGAGAGAGAGAGAGAGACAGAGAGAAAGAAAGAAACAGTGTAGGGGTACTTTTTCCGTTGGCCCACTTTTCACGGCGATACAAACACGAGGATCGAGTTCGAGGTGGCATGGTTTGGTGGCATGGGTGAAGTAGAAGTGGGGGGATGGGGTGGTTGGGAAGGCGGGGAAGAAAAGGAAAGGAAAGGGAAGGGAAGGGAAGGGATGAGAAGGGGCGGAGAGGGAAGGGGGTACAGGCCCGCAGGATCAAAGGGTCCTCTGGAACCTACCACCACCACTTCTACCACCAGTCAGCTTCGGTTCTCCGCGGTTAACTCGACGGCAGGGTTGTGGGTGGTCTGCCACTACCGACGGTGGTGGTTCCACCAGCACCACCACCCTGCTTGCAGTAAATTATGTAGCATAATGGCAAGCGAGCGAGCGAGCGAGAGAGACAGAGAAAGAGAAAGAGAAAGAGAGAGAGAGAGAGAGAGAGAGAGAGAGAGTGTAACCAAGAACAGGGAGAGACAGGGCGTACCTTTCTCTGCTTCATTCGTCAATGTCACGACTCACGACCCGTGTTCACCTTCCTTCTAAAGCACCATCCTGTCAGTCCGAGGCAGAGAAGCCCGCTAATACCACCCTATTTACTTTTATTCACGCATTTTTCCGCTCGACTTTCCATCCACGATACACGTTAAACGGGGCCTCTCTCTCTCTCTCTCTCTCTCTCTTTTTCTATCGCGGGTTCGTTGCACTCTATCCTTCTCTCTTTATCCTCTTTGCTTCTCCCTTTTGCCGTTCGCTGAGATTAATTATCTTCCGACACGGCGACTTCACGCTTCGAGGGCAACCCTAATGAGGGACCCTTTTTTTTTCCTTTTTTTCCTTTTTCTTTTTTTCCATTTTGTTTTTCTCTTTTATTTTTCTTTCCTTTCCTTTTCTTTATTTTTTCTTTCCTCCTTTTTCCTCTCTTCTTCTCCTTCTTCTTCTCCTTCTTCTTCTTCTTCTTCTCTTTTTTTCTTTGCTTTTATTTTTTTTTTGTTTGTTTATTTTTTTTTCTTCTTCCTTATAACGGACTACCACCTTTACGGATCGATCGATCGATCGATCGATCGATCGATCGATTCTCTCTTTCTCTTCCCTCTTTCTCTTTTCTCTTTCTCTAACGTAAGCATTTTTTTTCTCTTTTATTCTTGAATAGGAATAGCACCAAGTCATCGTTCGATTATTATGTACGAAGTTTTAGATGATTAGAATTACTTCCCTTTTTTCCTTCCCTTTCTTTTTTCTTTTCTTTTGTTGTTGTTGTTGTTGTTGTTGTATTGTATCATTGTCGTATTCTCCCTATGGATTATTCTTTCTCATTTTTACAAATGATATAATGCCCAAGGATTATAGATTTATCGTTTCTTTATAATCATTAGCGATGCGTAAAGCTAAATTAATCGTTAATGTTAATTAATTATTTTTAATTTGAAATAAGATTGATCGAAGAATTTTATCCATACGCGTATTGTTCCCTACGCACATCTGATGATAATCTTGTTTTTTTTTTCTTTTTCATTCTTTATTCTATTTTTTTTATTATTTTTTTTTTTTCCATCGAGACGCCAAAATTTTAATTTTTGAGAGAATATTCAATGTCGATTGAAAATTATCCTACTTGAATTCCCCCTCCTCCCCCCCTTCTTTTTTTTCCTTTTTTCGTTTTCACTAGGATCATCGTGTTACTGCGTCTCTATTACGTCACTTATTTAAACGTACTCCATCCACGGGGCCCTGTTGATCGCACGATAATTCACTTTGAGCCGCAGGATAAATGAAAATTAGCGGGATCCCATTGTTCCGCGTCCGACCAGAAAAACGAGTTTTTTCCATTGACTCGAAACGGAGTTCGAGAGAATAACGAGGTAGCTTGTGGGTTTGGCAGGATGAAACATTCCGCGCTCTTTAGAGATCTTCAGATTAATTCAACAAAAGGGAGTAGACACAACACTTTTTAATACGTAATTTGCAACAAACATTGGGAATGTATCGTACGTGAAAGTCAAACGAACGGTATCTGCAAATAATTACAAAGTTCTTACGAAAAAAAGAAAAAAGGGAAAAGGAAAAAAAAGGATATTATTTCGATACACAAACATGTCTATATTAATATAATCCATTATCAATATACATATATATATATATATAGAAGGAACATTCAAATTACAATGCTTCCTTGAAAGATATTCTTAAATATTTCTTACAGCAATAATAATACTCTCATTCGTTTTATAATACAATAATTCGTAACACTTATACGATACAAGAACAATTTTTCTAACGATATTATTTCCCTTTGATAAATGTTACCATCGATCTGTAGCTTAGAAAACAAATTTAGTTCACGAGATTTGTATTTTATATTATTCATAATTCGTTAAATTATCATTTAAATTAGCCGGTTCGTTTTTCTTTTTTTTTGTTTTTATCTTGTTCAAAAGTAAAATTCATTTTCTTTCGGTGAATAATAATTAATTTTGGGTAGATAGTTCTCAGAAATTTTCTTGTCTCTTTGTTTCACGGTAAAAGAGAGAGAGAGAAAAGAGAAAAATAAAAAGAAAAAGAAAAATGAGAAAACTAGGTAAACAACGATATATATATGATATAGATATAATATAGATATATATAAATACATCTATACTAGGACATGTATATAACTTACAATTACTTAGATTTGTGTCAGACATGTCGTATGTATGCCAGGTCAAAAACCATTGGTAAAATGTCCATGGAGTAAGTAGAACAGTACTAATATCATGTTCGGTGACGTCTCTAATTCGACAGAAGGAATGTAAAGGACGTAAGGGGAAGGAAGAAACGTCGTGTCTTCTGGGAGTAAAGCGGCAGTTAAACGTACTTAATATCCAACAGGAGACGACGAGGAGTCTCGAAAGTTAACTCGATGCACACCACGAGGCAAACTGCTTCGTTCTACTCTCTCTCTTCCCCACGAGCCATCTTTCATCTCTCTTGTCTCTTTTATTCATTCATTCACCTCATTCAGTTTCTATTCTCTATCTTTATCTTTGTCTTACTATTTCTCATTCATTCACTCATTTAGGCTCCATTCTCTCTCTCTCTCTCTCCTCTCTCTATTTCTGTGTCTCTATCTTTATCTCTTTAAATTTTTCGTCTTTCAGTCACTCGATGAAACTTAGAGCTACGTTCATTTCCTGAATCCGATCGATTCTCCAATCTCAAGCTTATCCCATGACCGCTCTTTACATTCCTATGCACGAACGGTTGCGAGCTACTAGTTTTCCTTCGTTAGGTAGAATTATATATCTCGGAAGAGAGAGAGAGAGAGAGAGGAGAGGGAGAGTGAGAGAGAAAGAGAGAGCGGAAGAGAAAGAGGAAGAAGAAAAAAAGAGAAGAAGAAAGTACGCATGAGAAAAGAGAATTGGCCATATTCCAAGCGAAAAAATCTCTATCGAAGATACGATATCGAAGCCAAACTGTAATTGACGAAAATCATTTGATATCGAACAATTGTTCGATTAGAAACGTCTGTATTCTTCGTCGTTGTTTAATTAAAAAAAATTGTTTTCTTTTTCTTTCTCGAAACATTTGTTTAATCAATCGTACGAAAATATAATAAGTTCCCCTTAGGATTAATATATCACTTTTGGAAATGTGATTAACCTTGAATGTTTTTAATAATTCAATGACATTTGATTTGACAAATGTAAAATATTAAGTAGATAATATTTATTTAAAATTTATTGTCACTATTGTACTTTTGTTGTTCTTTCAAGTATAACTCGTTTTGTTGTTGTTGTTGTTATTGCTGTTGTTGTCGTTGTTGTTTCTTTTTGTTTTCTCTCTCCAATTTAATGATCGTTCCATCTTCCGAACGATTAAAACTGCTTTCGACTGACGGACGCTAATCGAGGTTTCGTAACTTTCGAACGGTCAGAAAAGTTAGAAAAATTAATCGCCCGTTTATTTTCACGGGAAAGGAAAGGAACCATCATTGCGAAAGTGCGTGGAAGAAAGTAAATAGTCATAACGGGATACTTATACGAATTATGCTAGGTTGACGTTAACTATGATCGTACAATGCAACGAACCGGACGAAGAGGGTTTTAACGTCGTCTTTGTTTTCGAGAAAAATGTATTGTTTACCGAAAAACTTCGCTCGATCTTTTGTTAGAGGAACGACGAAACATAAAATAATATAAGAGAAAATATATTTTCTTTGTCGGAGAGAAAGTAAAAAAAAAAAAAAAAAAAGAAAAAAAGAAAAAAAAAAAATAAAAAAGAAAAAAAGAAAAATGAAGAGCACGTCATTTAAGTGCATGTCAGATTTCATGTGAATAATTATTTATGAGAGGAGAAATTAAAAAAGAAAAAAAAAAAGAAAACAAAAACAAAAAAAGAAAAAAAAAAGAAAAATAAACAAAAGCATTGAATTTGTTCGTTCAAATGAAACGTATATTTATTGATCGTTACTTTAGAGACTTTGCGATATTGCGATTTTTCGAAAAGAATCTAAAACGGATAGGTATACTATATTAAATGAAATCTAAATATTTATAAAGTCCACTTTGAAAAATTTTACTTTGAATTTTCTTTTTTTGCTGCTTCTCTTTCGTCCTTTTTCTTTTTTTCTGTTTTCTTTTTTTCTTTTTTTTTCTTTCTTTCTTTTTTTTTTTTTTTTTTTTTTTTATACTACCGGATAGTACCTACCCCAGAAGCTGAATGTTTAAGGAAGAAATGCATCCTTTTAAAAAGTTTTTTGCTTGGAAATATAAAAACACTTGTCTCATATTTTTATCTCTTTCACCATGAGCACATAAGTTTCAAAAAATTCGTGGTACTTTCTTTGAAAATGTTTTTCTTTTGGTCAAGTAAAAATATGTGTCTATATATGCATACATACATACATATATATATATACATATATTTTTTGTTATACATATTGTATATAAGCATAATAAAAAAAGGTATAAAAGAAATTATTATTAATTAATGTTTTAAAATGCGCTTAATATATATATATATATACGTGGATATATGTATGTCATACGTAATATGATAAAAAAATTGAAAAAAAGAAAGAGAGAGAGAGAGAGAGAGAGAGAGAGAGAGAGAGAGAGCGAGGTCAATTTTATAAGATCTTCAATATTCGATAAAAATGTAAATTACGTTTTCCTTTTACTTCTTTATTTCTTTTCTTTTTTTCTCTCCTTTTTTCATTTCTTTTTTTTTTTCCTTTCTTTTTTCTTTCTTTTTTTTATTTAAAAGTACACTCCTCTCGAGCTCTTGAATTACAAACTCGTCCTTAATTGCGCCCGAAAGAGTCTACGCCCCCTCTTCCCTCTCTCTCTCTCTCTCTCTCTCTCTCTCTTTCTCTCTTTCTCTCTCTTCGTCGACGGTATGCTTTCGACACGTAACAATGACGACTCGAAATAAATCATCGTCGACTGGAGATAAAATCGTAATTATGGGCGTAACTAAGTTCAAATAAATTCTCGGCCACTTGATTGCTCTAGCGACAGCATACGGATTCAACCGTTCTTTATCGATCTATGATGTTAGGTAAAATGTGTATGTGTAAGGTATGTATGTGTATGTGTTTGTGTGTATGGATATGTGTTTGTGTGTGTCGATGTAATGACGTGGGTATGTTGGTATCGGTTAGTGGTCTATGCATGGTGATCTCTTCTACAACCCCCTCCTTTTACCTTTCGCTCTCTCTCTCTCTCTCTCTCTCTCTCATTCTCTCTCACTCTCTTTCTCTCTCTTTCTGTGACTCATTGGACATGTCCGTTTTTCCATATGTCGTCGTTTCACTCGAGAACGTACTTTCGTTCCCGTAACTTTATATCCGCAGTCAAGATTGGCAGATGCGACTCAACACGACAGAGAGAGAAAGAGAGTGAGAGAGAATGAGAGAGAGAGAGAGAGAGAGAGAGAGAGAGAGATTGGATATTCGTCAACGAACGTTAAATTTTTCACGAGGGGGAGAGAGAGACAGAGGGAGAGAGAGGGTTGATATCTGTCCCCGTCGTAAATATCTGTCAATATCTACATTTTTTTTTTGCATATACTTTTTCTTTTTAAACTGATCTCTCTCTCTCTCTCTCTCTCTCTCTCTCTCTATCTATCTATCTATCTATCTCCATCTACCTATCTATCTATCTCGTTTCTTTCTTTCTGTCTCTCTCTCTCTTTCTTTCTCTCTCTCTCTCTCTATCTGGGAAATGTTATAATCGCCGATACTGGAATGGGTATACCATATTCCGTCGTATTTCGTTTAACTTTAGCAATTTAAAGGAATTAGAATAGTAATCCCATTTAATGATGATGATGATGATGATGATGATGATGATGATGATTCCTCCAATATCGTAATTAACAATGGCGCATTCGTATCTCTCACCTGTGATAAAACTTTCAAATTATTTCCACGAAATCGAAGGTACTTAGAGCCAATAATGGTTATTTAATCGTAATTGCAATAACCGTATCTATCATACTGATATAACATTTTATATTAATATTTATATCGATGATAAGATTATAATGGTAACGTAATTGTTAATGATCTCACGTAAACAATTGTATTGACATATTTATTGATTTTCCCCATTTAGAACGTATTTAATATAATTTCACATGATAATCCTTAGTATTTCTTTCTTTCTTTATCTTCTTTTATTCTTTCTTTCTCTTCTTTTTTTTTTCTTATACTCAATTAATTTCAAATATTATTGCGAAAATGGAAAACTTATCTTGAAGGATAGGTCCGTGCGTATAATGGAAAGCTATAACGATAGACACAATTATAGTGGTGAGACATTGCTGGGATAACAGAAATGGGAACGCGCTAAGATGTCGTATTCCTTCTCTCTCTCTCTCTCTCTCTCTCTCCTTTTCTCTCGGTGGGACGCATTTAGAACTTTATGAGACGTAAACCTGTCGGGACGCTCGAAACAATTGCGTTGTGTACTGACTTAACACGAAGATCCACAAAACATGGAATATATTCCGTCGGACCCTTTTGTGTAACCTTCCGCTTCTCTATATCTCCTCGAGAAGTGCGCTAGCCAATTTTGTACGGTCATCTGCTCTAACGATATCTCATGTGATATTATTACTTGAATACCTTCTCATTATTTCGCCGCGAAGAGACACTTAATACGTCATGGTTAACGAGCAAATCACTTCTATATATATATATGTATATATATACACACACATACATATACGATATATACATGTGTGTGTGTGTGTGTGTGTGTGTGTGTGTGTGTGTATCTGTACGTACGTACCTGCCATCCATGCAACATCTATAGGATTTAACGAGAGACGTCATTTTTGATTATCTCTTTGAATGCTTTTTTTCGTCGACAAATTGTTCCTTGATCAATGTCTTTGGATTTTATTTCAATTTATAAAAATTGATTTATTTGACATCCTTTGGAATAGATGACAAATTGTCCTCCTTTTTAATTTTATCATCATCTTCTTCTTCTTCTTCTTCTTCTTCTTCTTCTTCTTCTTCTTCTTCTTCTCCTTTTTCTTCTTCTTTTTCTTCTTCTTCCTCCTCCTGCGCTTTTTATTTTTTTAAAAATCGATTTGAATTAAAACGATTGATAAATTAATTCGTCGTACTTTTAAGCGATTAAAAGAGAAATTTGATTTATTATTTTTTTCGTGTTATATAGAAAGGACCGAAAGTTTTTCGTTGATCTTAAAAGTCAATTAATCATTTTCGAGTCCTTTCAGGTTGGTATTTTTATTTTTGTTTTCTTTTTCTCTCTCTCTCTCTCTCTCTCTCTCTCTTCTTTTTTCTCTTTCCTTACAGTTTCAGACTATAAAACTACTGTACGAGTCTGTAGGAATTTTTTGCTATGGTTTGAAAAAGAAAAAGAAGGAATTTTGGACCAATTTAGGAACTTCTGGACTATCCCGTATATTTGTTTACAATTGGAGAGAACAAAAAAAAAAAAAGGGAAAAGAGAAAATAAAATAAAATTGATTGATACGACTTATGAGTTTGTAAAAAAAAAAAAATATATATATATATATATATAGGCAATATATTGGATTAAATGGAAATGATTAAAAAAGTATACAATATGACTGCTACTGATCAAGTAAAAGTACCATTAATATTCCCATCAAGAAGATAAGAAAGTTGTTGCTGTTTATGCATCACGTTGAATTATTCAGCCGAGTTCTCGCTTTACTCTTGATAATTTTCTCGCGATACTTAAGTGAAATAGTAACTAATATGAAAAGTATAGTTGAGCTTAATGTACCGCTTGAGGAGAAGTAAAATCTTGATAATATCTAGGTCGAAGTAACGTCGTCGTACGTCTCGCGAATGTAAAATGGTTCCTTCTCTTTTAGACGAACTCTTCGCTATTCCGTACGGCAAAGTACTTCGACCGATTCAGAAATCTTAGCTAGGGAATAACGAGCTTGCACGATGGAATCACTATAAAATCGTGCGATAATAAAGTAGTGCGGGCTTCTTTAAAGGACAGCTCGGTTGCCGTCACGCCGTTTGAATTTTGATGAGAAAATTGCCGGAGCTCGTTTCAATCGTGTATGAAAAAAAAAAAAAAAAAAAAAAACAAGAAAAAAGAAAAAGGCGTATAATAAAAAAGAAAAGCAAAAGAAGAAAAAAGAAAGAAGAAGAAGAAGAAAAGGAAAGAAAAAAAAAGATAAGAAGTCTTGGCCATTATTGACGCGCGACAAAAAAAGATTCGATTTGGTAATCCTTTTTTTTTTTTAAGTGGTACACGATTACGAGCGATTTACGTTAAAATGAAATTCTCGACGATCTCATTTTTATTTTTTATATTTTCTTTTTTTTTTTTTTTTTTTTTTTTTTTTAAAATACAGAAAGAAAATACAAAAGAAAAGAAAAAAAAAGAAACCAAAGGAAAAAAAACAAAATAATGAAACAAGCATTTGATCGGCTATAACGATCAAAGAACGAGCGTGTTTATAAATCCAAGTACGAATTATATATTCAAGTGGTTTTCAAGTTTATTCGTTAAAGAATTTAAACAATCCCATTGGCCATCGATCACCTTGTTAAACCCATTATCACGCGAGTGCGTCATTTCCTCGAGCGTTTACAAACATAGGATCAAGAGTCATCTCGGAACGTATTACGTTTCATTCATTATATGCCATGCCAAAGGGCAAAAGTAACAAAATATTATTGAAAGAAGTGTCTCGCTAATGTTGACAATTTCAATCTCCCTCTCTCTCTCTCTCTCTCTCTCTCTCTCTCTCTCTCGTCTCTTTCTTTTTCTTTTTTTTTTTTAATAACATATCCAAAGTAAAGGACGATTCGTTAAATCACATCTCTCATTGATAGACGAACGTTAGAACGGAACAGATCGTCGCGTTGAAAACGTACTGGAGGCGTTGGCCCTTGGCCAGATGACGAAAGCAGCAGCAGCAGCAGCAGCAGCAGCAACGACGACAACGACTACGACGACTACGACGACTACGACGACTAGTATCCCGTATGTAACTTCAATAGGATCTTTTATGTCTCTACGGGCATACTTAAAAACACTCGTCACTCGAATCATCATCATCACGGTGAAAGCAATTTGGCCGGAGTTATCTCGTCGTCCTTTAACGAGACGGATGAGATAGGGAAGACGGACAGCCTACGGCCAAGTGCGACGTTTCATTTAACGAAAGAAAAGAAAAGATGGGGGAAAAGAGAGAGAGAGAGAGAGAGAGAGAGAGAGAGAGAGAGAGAGAGAGAGCCCACGGTGGCACGAAGCCTGTTCCACATTACGATAAGCAACGTTTTGTAGAGCCGATAGCTCAAAGCTCGTACTACACGAGAGTCTTGCGTGCAAGATTAATTCATGGGAATCGTTACCAGTTTCAAATCCCATTCTCAAGATTAAAGTTAATCGATACAAGTACGTAAACTCGGTAACCAACCAACTACCGTTTTAAATTTCTTTCGAGTTTCAGTAGGGAGAAATGTAATGCTTTCGAAAGAAAAAGAAAGGAGAAAGAAAAAGGAAGAAGAAAAAAAATATAAAGAAAAAAGATGAAACCTTTCTCTGTGAGTACCCTCCATTCGTCTTACCAACTTTATATTTTCCTCCTTTTCCTCCTTATATACACATAGAACGTACGTATTTACATATCTATTTATAAAGTACGATCCAATTAAAGCATTTAATAAATATCGTTCAAGTTCACTCATTCGTTTTTCCAATTATTATTGCGTTTTATTATATTCGTTTTATCGTATCATCGTCTCTTCTCGCAAAACAAATTTATTATTATTATTATTATTATTATTATTATTATTATTATTATTATTATTAATTAATTTATTTTTTTTCCCTTTCCTTTTCCGCTTGCGAATCATTGCTATTGCTATTTTCATGAATATAATATTTTCAACTGAATCTTTATCAACTATTATGGAACATAAATATAGGAATTGCGCGTAGATATTATCAAATGCTGGTTAACGAGCTAAATAGATGCTTCGAGTTCGTAGGAGGCACCCAGAAGTTCGCCATTTCAAGTGTTCTCGAAGTCAATCTTAAGCCCTTATTACCGTATGCGCACTTAGGTAAGAGGGCTTTTCAAAGTCTGACCACTTGAACAAAGCTTCTACTACGGTCTACTCTTCCCGTCATTCGTAGGTACCTACCTTGCTTGAAAGCGGAGCCAACCGAGTACAGACAATGCTCGTACGAGGTAAAGATTATCATCGGACGAACTTAACGAGCAGTTTCTCTCGTTATCGTCCACTTGGTTCTGACTATAGATTTTTAACTTTTTCATAACCGAACAAAAGATATACCAATATTTTATCTCTCTCTCTCTCTCTCTCTCTCTCT
>NC_062198.1:5670508-5683008 GCF_912470025.1 Vespa velutina | reverse complement strand
ATAGATCCCCAAAGAATGAGAGAAATGATACTTCCAAAAGTTTTATCGAGCCATTGAATACACCAGGGTATCCGAGCTCTCAGTTTTCACAAATTCATCGATCTGTCGTTGAAGAAAAATATACTAGTAAAGTCGGAGTTAAAGGGGATCTTTAACAATAGAAGAAGAAAAAAAAAAGAAAAAGTAAAAAAAAAAAAAAAAAAAAAAAGAAGGAAAGAAAAAAAAAAAAAAACAAAAGAAGTACACACAAAAGATAAGAAAAGAGAAACTGTCAAAATTTAACGTTCGCCACAACGTTACTCGATCAAAATTCACGACAGATAAAATATTTATTTGAATTTAAAAAGAAATTAAATTCAAGAAGGAAGAGAACGATCCTCGTAAACAATACGTAAACCATGATATATTATCCTTATATTTATGGTATAAGGGAAAACGATATCGCTCTGAATGGATACTTGAAAGCGATCGTATAGAGTGGATAAGTACTTACTTGAAACGGTAGTCTCATACTAGTTGGCAGATCTTTCGAGTTATACCTACCCGTACGATTTTACGAAACGCGTGCTTGCTTCCCCCTTTTTCTTCTTCTTCTTCTTCTTCTTCTTCTTCTCCTTTTCAGATATCGAAGCAGAAAGTAATAGTAGTAGTAGTAGTAGTAGTAGTATAGCTCGATGCTCTCGTAGAACGTGTCTTTTGTATTCGTCTTTCTACGAATATCAGCGGCTATCTCTATCTCTCTCTCTCTCTCTCTCTCTTCTTTTCCCTTCGTCATCTCTCTCTCTCTCTCTCTCTCTCTTCCTCTCTCTTTCTAAACGTCAGATAGCACAAAGGCTACTACTACTACTACTACTACTACTACTACTACTTACTCGTCGATCTTCCCAAGCTTTTCCCCCTACCGCCTCTCTACAGGTGTAAACCCATAAGCCCGGATCACCGATCTTTTGGGATTCTTCTTAAGATTTACGATACGCTTACACAAGCGAATGATCGCGTTCCCACGTGTATATTTTTACCTTTTAAAAGATATTTTTAACTTTATTAATAACGTTTGTTGTATTACATTTTCGAAAAGGTAAAGGATTACGGTATTCGAGGGATGGCCATTTTAATGATTTTGTAATTTATTTTTATGAGAAGATGTTCTTCGTTTCTTTTTCTTTTCTTTTCTTTTATCATTGTTACAGAGCAAGAGGACATATTCGTTAATATTTCATAGATATAATATATTATTAATTACGATTGATCGTTAATAAACGGAGTGCAAAGAAACTATTTCATTTCCGCCAATTTTTTTCTTATTTTTTTTTTTTTTGTTAGATATTTCCTCCCTCGCTCTCTCTCTCTCTCTCTCTCTCTCTCTCTCTCTCTCTCTCTCTCTATCTCTTTCAACATCTTCGACCGCACAGGATCTCCCGCACGGCCATGCAAATTTATACGGTAAATAGTAATCCCATTCCATCGTTCGGAATAAATCTACCATAGCAGGAGCGACACATCGAGAACGTAAACCCTCACTACTCACCCATATATGGACGTGCTTGAAATATCGTTGCCGGAGGACGTGCCGTATCATCCTTTGTGACTGTCTTCGTCTTTCCTTTCGTCTTACCTCGCGCCTATACTTTTGCGCCCATTCGCCCATTCGCCCATCTTTTACCATCTCCTCTTCCATCTATCTAATCTTTCCTTCCTTCTCCGTCTACTTTTCTATAAATAATTTTCGATCATCGATGAAGATTAATTTTTTTTTTTTTTCCAACGTCGATCGTATAATCATCATACGTATGAGATATTATAACAATGAATAATCAATGATCGAAATTTGTCACGATTGTTACAGATTGGATAGATCGCTTAACGAAATCGTAGCGAATGGGATCATTTTTGGGAGGGAGAGGGACGGGGAGGGGAGCCGAGGGGGGGGGGGCAGGTGAGGTGAAAAAAATTCAATCGCAAATTCGTTCGTATCGTATCGTATTGTATCGTATCGTATCGTATCGTATCGTATCGTATCCTATTGTATTAATTGTTGATTCTGTTTTATGAAAATTTCTGTCGAATTTATCGCGCAGAGAGAGAGAGAGAGAGAGAGAGAGTGTGTGTGTGTGTGTGTGAGAGAGAGAAGAGAAGAGATCCGTGTGCAGACATCACGTAACGCGATGAGTGAGTGAATTGATGAAGTCGTCGGTCATGGTGACTCTCTCGAGCGCGCGTGTCAAATTCCAACGTTCTCATACTAGAAATCGCGTGAAATAGAATTTTTATTTTGCAAAAACAAAGGAAGAAAAAGAGGAAAAATAAAAAAACACGAAAAAAAAGAAGGAAAGAAAGAAAAAAAAAAACGATTTCGCAGGTCGATGGTTCTGCTGTTCTGCGCTAAAAGAACCGCCTACCTCCTCTCTTCTCCTTTTGCCGTTGCTACCGCCACATCACCTAACCCACCTTCCTCCCGCCCGCCTGCCCTCCCCCGGTCGGGCAACCTCCATCCATATATGATTCCGTTCGAGTTCAATTTATGGTTTTCACACGTTACCGTTTCCATCTACCTTCGAGCATAATCCCGTAGCTTGCAACGTTATCGATGTTTCAACGGTGGTTCGACTCGAACCTTCGATTTTACTCCTTGATATATCCAAGCCAATGCTCGTTTTCGACTTTTCTCAGCGTACGCCCTGTCAAACTTGTTCTTGTTTCCTGAAATCGTTTATATAAGTGAAAATCATTCTTCATTGGTAACGCACGTAAAACGTAACGCGCTTTCTCCTTTTGCTTATTCAAAGAAACAAATTTGGATTTTCACTTTGAAAATGATTTGTGCGATTTTTAGTCGTTTGTTTTTTCTTCTTCCTTTTCCTTTTCTTTTTTTATTTTTCTTTTCTTTTCCTTTTCTTTTTTTTCTTTTTTTTTTTTTTTTTTTTTTTTTTAGACAGTGGAACGCATGAATAATACACGCGCCTCGGGAGATTAAATTTTCGTCGAGTACGGAATGAAAATATATATTTCTCATTGTTGAATCATGTTTAGAAATAATTATGTTAATTATACGAAATGAAGATTGCGAGGTAATTTATATATATATATATATATTTGATATTGAGGTACTTACCAAAACTTCGGTTATATTAACAGAGAAATGTTTTTGATAAATTTTTTTATTCTGCTTTTTTCTTTATTATTTTCTTTCCATCCTTTATAATTAACGTTATTTGGCTAAAAGATTTGGCATTTTAAATCATATAAGTGTATGCACCGGGATGAGAAATACAAGGAGAGAGACAGAGAGCGAGAGAGAAAGAGAGAAAGAATGAGAAAGAGAATGTGTGTGTGTGTGTGAGAGAGAGAGAGAGAGAGAGAGAGAATAAGAGAGCGAGAAAGCTTTGGAAAAATTTTACGCGGAAAAGCAAAGCTTTCTTGAACAGAAATAAGCTGGCACACGTTTCGTCTGGGTTTTGTTCTGCCGACTTTCGCACATCACTACGATGTAAACTCATTTTTCTTTTATTTATGTTTTTTCTTTCTCATTCTCTCTCTCTCTCCCTCTCTCTCTCTTTCTCTCTCTCTCTCTTTTTCTTCCTTGATACTTTTTTAAACGTTTGATTTCGTAAAACGAATTAAACATTAATCTCGCATCCCTGCATTGTAAAATTATCGTTGCATTCTAGTTTGCTAATTACGACGTTAGATATTCATTGACATTACTGATAAAATATTATATCCCGATAAAAGATTTTACTTTATTTTCTTAAAGAATTATATATATGCATCTAATAAGCTTATATAAATGATATTCGATGATAATAAATAAAGAAAGAATATGTATTAATAACAATGTTTTATTTTATCGTAAAAATAAATAAAATGTTCTTTCGATTAATTGAAAATTCGAATTAGTTTTATCTAAAAAGATTAGACATTTAAGTATCTTTTTAAGATCACATATTTAGGCATGTACTTACGTATATATGTATCTGTGCATGTATGCATGTATACATGTATATATATATATATGTGTGGGTTCTCATCGTGAGAAGCTAGGAAGGTGTCACAATTCAATGAAACTTGGAAAAATGTCTCTCGGCTTTGACAAAGGACTTTGTTTCTAATGTACGTCAGAGAAATTCAATCATGAAAACTCGGAATATGTAGGTACGTGAGAGAGAGAATATATATATATATATATATAGAGAGAGAGAGAGAGAGAGAGAAAGAACATGTATTATATGTATGTATAAGGTGTACTCGTTCATGAACGACAGAAAGGTCTGCTTCATGGGCAAAGGAAAATTAAGCGATGAGAGATAAAGAGAGAGAGAAAGGTATAGAGGAATAGAGTTGAAAAGAGTGAGAGAGAGAGAGAGAGAGAGAGAAGACAAGAGAGAATGAGAAAGAGAGAGAGAGAGAGAGAGAGGAAGAGAAGGAGATAAATAGACGAGTCATCGGAGTTCGGCATCCCATGACCTCTGACCCTAGCGTTGGATTCTCTGTACGTAGTAATCACGAATGACGTACTTCTACGTCGAGTGCTGGGAAGTAAACCGATTACCACCGAGGATGCACCGTTCTACGAATCGAATAAACTCATTCACGCAAGCGTAGGAGAGAATAGCGACCAGGATTCGGCCCACATTCTATTGCTGTTGATATGTATTATATATATATATATATATATATATATATATATATATACACAAAGTGAACTCTTCTTTCTTTAATTATTTTCTCTCTCTCTCTCTCTCTCCTTCTCTCTCTTCCATTCTCTTTTACTTTTTTTTGTTATACTCCAATTATTGTAGGAATCGTATTATAGAATATCTATAACGAATGTACTTTATGTTATGCACGTGAACGAGTATAACTTTTAAATAAGTTAATTATTAAAGTAAGAGTATGAAGAATTTGTGAAACTGTTTTTTTTCTTTATTTTTTTTCTTTTTTCTTTTTCTTTTTTTTTTTATCTATAACGATCGATAAACAAGCGTTCTATTAGGTCGTATAAATAATTTTAGTTCGCTTTAGATGATATAAAAAGATGTCCGTACTTATTTTATGTTAAATATAAATTTCTTCTCTCTCTCTCTCTCTCTCTCTCTCTCTTTTTCTAAATCGAAGATCCCAAACACGTGTAGGACTTTTTTTCCCTATAGTTTAGCGTAGACGAAGAAGGTTCAGGAATGGCGAAAGGACATCCTGATATGTCGTTTGGAACAGCCGAAGGAGAGCTTAACATGGACGTACAATCCATGGATGTTTCTTTGGGAGGAAAAACGTGGGAGTGCTCGCACGTCACCCAATTCGGATTCCTATATATTTCGCAAGGCGAATCGTTGTACCACGCGATACTCGTTTCTGCCGTCCAATAAAATGGAAATGTCCCTGTTGCTGACACGATGAGAGGGAAATGGTCTACGCGGGGTGGAACCCTTTATTGTTCCGCAGGAGTGAAGCAGCGTGCAGGCACGCATAACGTCTACGGAAACACGCGTCATGTTTGAAACGGAGCACTGAAAACCCGAACACATAGGGATAAAGGTAGGCAAACTCCCTATCACGTGGTGATGCATGCTTTCGTGAAAATGCTAGACGCCAATATCTCTTAACTTTAGTTGATGCCTGTCCATCTTATACGTAACCTTCTTCCGAGTAGTAATAATATTTTGAAACGAAAGATCGAGAGAATGATGCTGAATAAAACGTAAGGACGGATAGGAAGAGGATTCCTTTTTCAAAAATTGCTCGAATTCATAATCGTCATTGTATATTATTGTTTGATTTTTTATCTTGTTCGATAGATTCTTTAATAATTATTCTTAAATGATTGATATCAGGAGGGAAATAAGTTGTACAATTATATAGATCATTGAATTAATCATATTTATAACGTATATAATAATTAATTTTATATATTTTATAAATTTTATATACGATCGTTCGAATTTTATCTTTGAAAATTTTCCAATCTTATTTAGTAATAGGAATTCAATTAAATGTTTCTGATTAAAAGTGGGTATTTGAAATATTGAAAATAATATCGCCAAATGAGAAAGAATAGGATGTTAGGATGACATGTTGTACGCGTTCCACATACGATATCTGAATCTTCACAGTCCTCGTGATATAACTATCCTACGAAGGAAGCGATGTCAATAATGTAATAGGAAGAATGGAAAAATACAGTGACCGAGTTTGCGAAACGACCGTTCTACCGTGACTGCAATGGTTAACACAGTTTCTACAGTTGTTGCGAGGCACTTTTGGTTTAAGTCGGACAGTGGGAACGGGGGCTTTCGAAGCTCTGCTTTTCCGATTACATAGCATTAAGAACAATTTCATTGCGAATGCTTCTATCCGTTGCATATGTAATTTAACGTAGTCCATATAGCTGTTTTGCGCATAGAGCAATTATCGTTCGTACATCCTAATGAAATGACAATTGGTGGATTACATTTATACGAGCTTTGAAAATTTTCGATGAGAATTTGTTAATTAATATCATTATGAAACGTATTCTCTCAGGATAATTATCATTTAAATGATAGGCCATTAATTGATCAATTAATATATTTTGAAAGATTCGAAAGAAACTTGATAAGAAAATTTTGTAAGAAAATTTATTATATCTGTGAACGAGGGATTCATTTAAATTTCAAGATTTCGATGTCATTGCGTTATCAATCATTATCGTTATGTACGGGGAACATTTTCATTTTTTCTTCTTTTTCTTCTTTTCTTTCGTTTTTGCTTTTTGTCTGTGTTGTTTTCTTTTTTGTTTTGTTTTCCCTCTCTCTCTCTCTCTCTCTCTCTCTCTCTCTCTCTCTTTCTCTCGCCTCAACGAAGATCTTGCATTTTACATAAGACATCGGGTCTCTTTTCAGCATGCCCAGAATTTTGATTCGATTTCGCGTAAGCCGCAGGCGATGCGGTTGTACCGCACATTTGGAAATGCCGTTATCTCTCACGAACTTGCACATAATTTGCCAACGCGAAAAGGATCACGATTTGCATCGGCGAAGGGGAATGAAAATTTCGCATTTGTTTATGATAATTCCGTTCGAATGGTAGATACTTTGCCGATGATAGAGAAGTAAAAAGTCGTTGCTATCGTCCATGTTACGTTAAAAGCTTATAAGCCAAAAAAAAAATTAAATATATATATATATATATATATATATATATATGTGTGTGTGTGTGTATAGAAAACATTGGAGAAAACGCAAAAAGAGAAAAAAAATTAAATACAATAGAACGAGTTGCTATGAGAGAACGGGTAGTACATGAGGCGGTGGTGTTGGTGGGAGGGATTGGTTTATATAGGGAGAAGTTGGCCATCCACATCTAACGGGAAACACAACGCTGTCGTATCGGTGTACCTTGGTATCGTGCAACATGCTGCCAGCAACGGAAACAAGTGTTGTAGCTATCGCATCGAGCGTTCGCGATGCACTTCTGTCGTTCGAAGAACGTTGGAAACACATGTGGAAGTTGTCCGGATGCTGCCTTTGTTTTTCGCAGCATTATACACTTTTACATACGTGTATATGTACGAAATAGATATATACATATATATATCAATGTGCATAAATGTAAGTATACGTAAATATATACATATATGTATATGCATACATGTATGTATACATGTATGTATGTATGTATGTATGTACATATACTTTATATTTACTATATTCTCACAGTTATGAGGACGTAACCTCTTTCCAAGCGAACGAAACAATTGCTGGACTATTTTCCTCATTATACTTCTGCATGGATCGAAATTGATGATAGCTTTCCGTTAAGATACAAGATAGACCCTCTTGATTTATATTATATTATTCTAGAAATAATTTTAGATCTAAATATCTTCATGGACTATTAAGTAAAATATATTAAATATATCAATAAATTTGTCGAATATATTTTAAGAGTTTCTCCATTGGGAAATTTATTTCTATTTTTGTTAACTATTTATACACACACATATATATATATATATATACATATGTATACAATATTTGAATGTTTCATATGTATGTAAGTTTATTCAGTTTATCCATAATTTTGTATCGTTAAAAGAATTTAATTGTTAATCGAATCGATATTCATTCTTTAAAATTTGATAAAATTCGATCGATATATTAACCGAAAGTTTCTCTTTTGGATGATATCAAAGGTATCGAATGCATGCATGGAATATTTAGATGCCTCTATATTTCTTATTGGCAGCGTATCGAGCACGGGACACGAATACTTATAGATTCCTTGGAATGTTTCCAAGAGATATTATAATATGTAATATCATTTAGGATATCGATTTTTCTTCTCCATTTCTCTCTCTTTCTCTCTCTCTCTCTCTCTCTCTCTCTCTCTCTCTCTCTCTCTCTCTCTCTCTCGCTCTATTATAATTGTTCTTTTTTCAACGTGAAAGAATTCGTATTTGTTTTTCACGAAATGGTTATTTTTGTTTCCATTTATATTTCATCTTTTTTTTTTTTTTCTTTTCTCTCTTTTCCTCTATCGAACTTCGATAACTTTCCCAACAATGAAATTATATTTATCGCATCGACGATTATTTTTTGATTCATAAATTTAACTAAACTTACGAGAATAATATGACGAATCCTAACATGAAATTTTGTGGACGATAGAATGTTTTCTTCTTCTTCTTTTTTTTCTTCCCCCACCCCTTTTTTTTCATTTTTTTTTCTTTTTTACGAAGAAAAAAGTCCCGGTCGAAAGGTTAATCCTACGAGTCGGTTTAATTGCGTACTTTTCTTTTTATCGTATTACGTGGATTATGGCCCGTGAATCTCTTTTAATGATTTTCTACCATAGCCGGTATTTAATGAAATGCACGATTCAGGAAGGTTTATATACGGGTTCCTATATCTTGCGTTAATTACTTTTGTTATTTAGCTCAAATTATAGCCTCAATTGGTATAAAATCAAAATGTGTATAAACATTCGAATAAACTTCGAACGTGTTATCTGTTTCAAAATGCTTATTTATAAAAAGAGATTAATTATCAGAATTGTTATATACGCGCTCGTTCGTATCATTTAAATTCATACTATGGTTTGATTGGGATTGTCGACACGTTAAAAAAAAAAAAAAAAAAAAAAAACGAAAGAAAGAAAAGAAAAAAGAACATACGACGGTGGTATAAATATGACAAAAGCAATGCACTTTTTGTTTTTCTTCTTTTTTTTTGTTTTTTTTTTGATTTTTTTTTTTTTTTTTTTTTTTTTAACAATTTTTAACACGCAAACTTATTTTACACACACACAGAGAAAAAGAACAAAAAAAATTGTCTAAAACAATCTTCTTTATTTGATCTCTACATTTGACAATATTTAATATTGGGTGAAAAAAATCAGAGCAAGTGGTAGAAATATTTTTATTCTCTTTTGGAGAAAAATGTTTCTTTGTTCTCTTTCCTTTCTTTTTTTTTTTTTTTTCTTTTTTTTTTTTTAAAGCAACTATTCAAAACGAAGTCAACCTGATTTTCGATACAACGTATAGAACAGGAGAAAATCGTATGAGATTCGATAAGCATAGGAGGGAGAAAATTAATCAAATAAATAAAAAAAATAAATAAATCAGAAAATCAATAAGAGAGAAAGAACAATAGAAAAAAAGAAGAAAAAAAAAAAAAAAAAGAAAAAAAACTCTTCCCACATATTCCTAATGTCAAATAAGTCGTTCATTGAACTGTTCGTAAGACAGGTACAAATCGTTGAATCGTTTTCGACTCAGGACACGTTGCGAGTCAGAGGAACGCGGCGGTCAAAGGAATGCGGAAAACGCGTGCGGAATATTCGTGTGACGCATCGTTGGTCCAAGACTAAAGACAGAAAGCAAGCACTTTTCGATTCTGGTGCCGACTACCGAAGGGAATTTAAGACGCTTTAACCCCTCGTGGTTGAAGTTTCTTTGAATTCGAGTTGAACGCTCACAAACATGTTCTTTCTCCCTCCCTCCCTCCCTTCCTCTCTCTCTCACTCTCTCTTTCTCTCTCTCTCTCTCTCTCGTTCTCTCACTTCAGTCATCCTTCTCTCTTTACGTAAATATTCGAGTCGCTGGATTTTTCACCAAGCATGCAATTACCATAGCCACTCTCTATCCCTCCCCTATTTCTCTCTCTCTCTCTCTCTCTCTCTCTCTCTTTCTCTCTTTCTAGTCCTCTTTCAACGACTTTCAAATAGACTTTCCAATCGTCGAAAGGCTCTTTGGACCACAAAGTACTTTCCAGTATACGTCTCGGTAGGACTTTTCGTCGAACATCGCGGAAAATCATTTCCATCGAACGCGCTCGAAACATATTTTGCGATCGAGAGTGGCGAAGAGTATGGCGAGAGTATGGAGAAAAGGGGTATAGGTGAGAAAGAAGGATAGTGCAGGCAGATGACGGGGAAAGAGAGGGATAAAGCGGTCGAAGTGGAAGCTGTAGATGAGAGTAGTTTACGTTTACGGTTTCTAAAGAAGAATCGAAGAAATACGATAGAAAGATATAAAGACATTTTTGATTTCTCTCGTGGTAATTCTTTCTCTCTCTCTCTCTCTCTCCCTCTCTCTCTCTTCGTTTTTTTCATTTTCATTTTCTTTTCATTTTCTTTTCTTTTTTTTCCTTCGTTTTTCTCTTTCGTCGTCGCGTTCATCTTCCATACGTCATTCGCCATCTCGCGTTGAATTTTCTTTTTCTTTTTTTCTTTCCGTGTCTTTTATATTTTTATACATGTATATATATATATATATATATATATATATATATATGCCTGAGAGAGAAACAGTTTTTTTAACTACGAAAGTCCTGCACGAAAGAGTATAACATTTTTTGGCTCCAGTATTTCTATGCTTCTTCGACCGACGTTCTGGCGACATTTGTTTTTTTCGACGTTTTCATACGAATACGGAGAAAACGTGCATGTAAGAGAGAGCGAGAGAGATAGATAGAGAGAGAGAGAGAGAGAGAGAGACGGAGAGGGAGAGGGAGAGAGAGAGAGAGAGCTAATGGAATTTTCACACCTGCGAAGCATTTTCCAGAAGGATGCGTTAAGACCACCGTGTTGTCTCGATTTTCCCCTTTCTCCTCCTTACCCTCCTTGATGCGACTCGTCGTGCGACCTGGGAAATAAAAAGAGAAAGGAGAAAAAGAAAAAGAAAAAGAAAGAAAAAAAGGAAGAATTGAAAGAGAAATAGAAGAAAAAAATAAAAGTAATAAAAGTGATAAAAAAAAAAAAAAAAAAAAAAAAAAAAAAAAAAAATGGAAAAGAGAAAAAAGTCCGTAGGCACGTTCATGTTCGAGCATTGATCGGTTTCCAACTCCGCTTGCAAAGACTCACGGATGCGTCGATCATCACCAGGATCGACATTTTTTTTTCTCACTCTTTCTCTCTTTTTTAAAAAAATTTTACTACCCCGAGGAAAGACATGATGTATATATATATATATATATATATATATATTCAGTTTGAGTCCTGTGATAAGGATCTGGTAAACCTGGATACACATAGAAGGAAACATTTTATTACATCATACAATAAGACGGCTAACAATATATCCATGCGTTCATATGTTAGGGAAAGAAGAGAAAAAAAAAAGGAATAAAAAAGAAAAGAAAAGAAAGAAAGAAAAAAAAAAATAGATAAATAAATAAATAAATAAATGTACCACGAAATATGTCGTCGCATTTTATCCATGTCTTTTCGACATGCGGTATAATTAATTATTTATAATATGTATATTGAAACAGAAAGAGGAAGAAAGAAAAAGAAAATAGAAAAATATTAGAAAAGGAAGGAAAAAGAGATATGAGAATATATCTGTCGACTTTTAATACCGGGTGACGTGGGTAGAGGGAGGAAGTTAGGTCAGGAGCTATGAATAACAGAGATAAAAAAATTTTTTCTTCTCATCGAGTAAGAAAGAGAAAGAGAGAGAGAGAAAGAGAGTAGCGAAGTACATACATATATATATATATATATAGAAAAAGGAAATCGTTTAAACCTTTCATTCTTACTCTCACTCGTTCACTATTTCTTTCTTTCTTTCTTTCTTTTATTTTTTTCTCCCTTCTTTTTTCTTTTCCTACTTCTTCTTTTTCTTCTTCTTCTTCTTCTTGATCTTCCTCTTTCTCCACAACCCTCGTATTTCTTTCTTTTTTTCTTTCTTTCTTCCTTCTCTCTCTCTCGTCCCTCTTTCTCTCTCTCTTTTTTTTCAATTTTTTTTTTTTCTTTTCCCCCGTTCCTCATCTGGTCATAACGCTCGGCCTCGATCTTTTATTCCCTTCTGCTTCTACTCTCTTATTCTTTAGCTACATTCCGCCGCGGGCCACTTTAGCCATCGAGGTTTAACTTTACAAAGCGGTCGTCGCAAAGCTGGACGCGAACTTGTCGTCGACGACAACGTCCTCGTCCTCGTCGTCTTCGTCGTCGTCGTCGTCGTCGTCGTCGTCGTCGTCGTCGTCATCGTCGTCGTCGTCGTTCGTTCTTGGTTTGGCAAA
>NC_062198.1:5660508-5665508 GCF_912470025.1 Vespa velutina | reverse complement strand
TTGTATTTAAATATGAAAAAATCGAGAGAGAGAGAGAGAGAGAGAGAGAGAGAGAGAGAGAAATGAAAAGATAAAAAACTGGATAATATATATATATATATATATATATTTTTTTTTTTTCGTAGTATAATTTAATAAGCGAATTTTTTTCTTGATATTGGCATCATAACGGAGTATAAACTTTGAGGTGGTTATATTTTTATTTCCTCTTTTGTTTCCTTTCCCTCCTCTTTCTCCTCCTCTTCCTTCTCCTCTTCCTCCTCCTCCTTTTCCTCTTCCATTTCCTCTTTCTAACTCCCTAGCCCAGTGTTCTCTTATTTTATTTGCTCTTTTTCTTGCTGGGTGCACAGTTACCGGGTAGCAGGTGCCAGTCGCACCAGCGAAGCATAGTTACTGTCAAACAAAATTCGTTACGAAGCACGGGCAACGATACTTCCGGTAACGATAAGATCTTTTAAAAGTATTTTCCATACGCAATAAAGGAATTCGTGAGAAATGAATTCTACCAGGAGAATTATCTTGGACTGTTTAAATATTTTTTTTAGGTCCTCTCTCTCTCTCTCTTTCCCTTTCTCTTTTTCTATAAATAATTTCTTTTTCATCTTCTTCTTTTTTTTTTTTTTTTTTTTTTTTTTTTTTAATCATTATTACCTATAAATATATTTTTATTATTTTCTCTTCTCCCATGAGAAAATTATATTTCAGATGAAATTATTGATCATACATTATTTTTTGTATTATTCTTTGATCTTCGACTCAAAGTACGTATGTATATTAAATTTATACTCGTTATTCGATATTGTAATAGTGACATTTTAAATGGATCATTATGATTAGAAAATCTATCGTTCATTAAGAAATAGAGAGAGATAGAGAGAGAGAGAGAGAGAGAGAGAGAGAGAGAGAGAGAGAGAGAGAGAGAGAGAGAGAGAGTTTGGTGCATACAATAATTAATCTAAAACTGATCATGATCCATAGAACTAATACTCCGTTCTCTTCGGATCGATGGGGTAATTACGAAATCAATATTATACCAGTACGAAGTAATTGATGGCTATCCTTTCGTTTGCCGTCAGTTCTGGTATCTGTTATTGATTTTATATGCATGTATTATATATATATATATATATATATATATACACATACATACGTAACATACATACGTGGGTCGGTGACGTTGAGTTTATTTGTGAGATGACATTAACAAATTTTTTGCGAGCACATTGATTAAAAAAGCATATTGCTGTTATCAATAATTAAAATCATATTCTGCGTGGTCGTAATTTCTTGAAAAGCTTATATTATTTTTATCCGATCCTGATGGAATTTTATGAAATTTCTTTTTACATCTATCGATCGATCGATCGATTAGTGATATACGATATGTAATATGTGTGATCTGGATCCTGTGGGCTTGATAAGTTTTTTATGATTTAGTCGATCCTGTACTGAAAATCCAACGTGGATAATAATATTTTATCTCGTAAAATGTAACGATGTACATGATTTTTTCTTTTTATTTCTTTTCTTTTCTTTTTTTTTCTTTTTTTTTTTTTTCTCTAATCCACGGTCAGATATCTTACGGATTAATATTTTTATTTTCTCAAACAAAATCGTCTGTAATAAAGTACCATAGGAATAGAACAATTTTTTTTATTTTACATTTAAAATAATAATATGTATTATGGATGAAATGATATGTCGATGCTTGGATTTATTACTTTGAAAAAATAAAAAGAGAAGTAGAGAAATGTTTTTTATTTTTTTCTTTCTTTCTTACTTTTTTTTGTTTTTTGCTTTTTGTTTAAGCTTAGCTATCCGTCATGCTTGATTATTTAAAATATACATTTATATATATATATATATATATATATATATATATGTATATATATATTATAGAAAATAATATGAAACGTGATTAAACCTGAATGATACATTGGAAGAATTGTGAAAATAATTGATTATTTTATGTATATAAATATAAATATATATATATTTATTTATTGTTTTTTTATTTATTTATTTATTTTTTTTTTTTTTTTTCGTTGTTGTTCGACGGTGTTTAATATTCGACGGTGTACAGATATCGACCGTGCGAAGTAAAAGAGATAAACTAAATTTCTCGGATTTCCTCGGTGCTAAACGACAAAAATAGAGAAAGGGAGAATGAAAAAGTGATAGAGACGGAGATATATTTAACGGAGGAACCTCCATGTTGCCTCTTTCTGGCGACAGGTGGAAATGAAATTTTGCAGCATTACAACGAATTGGTTATTGCCTCTGGCAATATTTTCTCTCTCTCTCTCTCTCTCTCTCTCTCTTTCTCTCTATCTATCCTTTCGTTCTTTATTTCTTTCTTTCTTTCACTGTCTCTCTTTTTAGCTCGAACGTTGGTTCTCACACGTTTCCTAGAAAACAAGTGCTGTAAACGATCGATTATATTTTCTCTGTCGGTAGTTGGCACGCATTAAACTTATTGTTAGATATATGTTTAAACGTTATTTCTATCGGTGTCTTTTATCTATCGTCATCTAAATGACGAATGTTAAATAAAAATTTATTTCATTGATTTCTGCATAGGAAAAAAGAGAGAGAGAGAGAGAGAGAGAGAGAGAGAGAGAGAGAGAGAGAGAGAGAGCAAACAAAAACAGAAAAAGAAGAAAAGAAAAAAAAGACAATGAACAAATCGAGATTTATTCCCTCTTTCTCTCTCTCTCTCTCTCTCTCTCTCTTCTTTTTATTTTTTCTTCCTTTTTTTCGAATACACGCAAAATTCGCGATTCATTTTTATTCGGAGTAAAAGCTCGGAGATCTCCAATGTAAATTCATTCTTTCTACAATAAATGTATCGATTCAAATGTAATGAATATCATTTTGAAATGAAAATCGAAGAAAAGAGAGAGTGAGAGAGAGAAAGAGAGAGAGAGAGAGAGAGAGATGTTACAAAAGAGAATCACAGAAGAGTTTGCAACATTGCTGCAAGCATCTCACGTTTGTGCACCTCACGGTAATGAATTGGAGCGACTTAATTAAAGGGTGTTTGGAATGGCGAAAAAGGAAATAAGAAAAATCGAGAGGCAGCTTATCCAGAGATAGGATATGTAGAAGGAAGAAACTGTATAAGGAATCGGAGCTACTAGCCAGTTTAAATTAAATACGTGCAATAATAGGAGTGCACTCGGAGATAAGAAGATCATTCTCGGGTTGACCATTTTCTATGAGATAAAAAACATATCTAAGGATATACTTTAAAATATATTTATTTATGAGCGGCGATGAAAATCGAAGTTTTTATCTTTTCTCTTTTGAATTTTTTTTTTTTTTTTTATTCTCCGGCTAAATCTTCTTTCACGGATTAAAATGAATAAAATATCACGTTCATTTGTTTTGTCGTTAAACAAAAAAAATTTTTCTTCTTCTCTTTTATTCCTTTTTCATTTGATTTCGTTATTCATTTATACGAATATTATAATTAATATTAATATTGATCATATATAAAATTTTAATACTATAGTTCACGTATACGTGTGTGTACATATATATATATATATATATATATATATATATATATATATATATATGGGCATGTGTAAGAAAGAATGACAAAAGTAGAAATGAGGTTACTTTTAAAAAGGTCCAGACAGCCTCGGGGTGAAATAGAAAGGAGCGAGAATGAAGAATGAGAGCGGTGGGGAAAGGAAAAGAAAAAGAAAAAGAAAGAACAGAAAAACGAAAAAAGAAGAGAAAAAAAAGAAAAAGATAAAGGAAAAGAAAAGAAAGAATAAAAAGTATGGGGTGCGATCGCAAAAAATAAGAATGATACGCTGAGTAGAGATTATTTATCGTTGACTTAAAAAAAAAGGGGGATTTGTATGTATAAAGAGGAGGAGGGGGGGGGGGGGGGGAGGGGGAGAGGAGAGAAAAAAGAAATTGTACTGAAAAAGTAAGGATTTGTATGTGAAATTAAAATGAAGGTATAGTTAATATCTTTTACATTAAAGTGTATTCATGCGAAGTATATGATTTAAATTTTGATTCATTTTGCTATATATATATATATATATTTAAATATACATACGATACAATATATAGGTAAGTATATAAGTACAAACCTTTTCGTTGTTTTCTTCGATCTCTTCGTTGTTTTATTCACGTTATTCCTTTCTTCTTAGGTTAGGGAAACGTTCTTTATTCGTATTTGAAATAATTCATTATCGTACGATGTTGATGTAAAACGTTGTACGGGCAAGACCATAAATTGCTCGACAAAAGTCAAAGCGTTGAGTATTTATTGAAAACGAATCGCTATGTACAAACGTATTAAATACACGATAGCGTGACATTTACACGAGGTTCTTCTGTTTATCGCATACAATAATCGATATGCAGCCGATATGATAACAATAGACAACACAGGGTTAACCCTTGTGGTTCTTCCATAACGTGTCCGGCTTATATTTACAACCGATCTCGCCGTTCATATTTGCACGTTGAGATTGCACACGTGTCTTCTCTAACACGTGCTTTCTTCCTTTAGTATAGTATAGTAGTACCGGGATTCCCTTATTATCGAACTAAAAACAAAAAATTTTTTCCGCTTTCGACATCAGATTCCTAAATTCCTTCTCATAATGCGAACATGCATGAGAACGGCCACAGCTGCGCGAAAGCTCTTTCTTTTTTCTTGTCTTTTCATTTTCTTTCTTTCTTTTTTTTTTTTTTCTTTTCTCTAATTTTTTTTTCTCTCTATGCTCTTGTCTATTTTCTTTTCCTCTCTTTTCTTTTTTTCTTATTTTTTTCTTTTTTCTTTTTCTTTTTTTTTCTTTTTTTTTTTTTTTTTTTTTTTTGTTTTCCCTTTTCTCTTTCTTTGTTTTAATTATTGTTCGCACGTACGTTCACAATTCGCACGGATTAAATACAAATTTTATCTCTGTTTGAACATTCAACGAAACGTAAGATCGACGGAGAAAAAAAACGAACCAGAAAATTAGATAGAATAA
>NC_062198.1:5598008-5650508 GCF_912470025.1 Vespa velutina | reverse complement strand
TCGACCACCCGATGATCCGGAAGTTCTTCAAAGGGTTGCTCCCTGGCAAAGGTTAAAATTTCCCAGAGCGTGACAGCGAACGCCCAGACGTCGCTCTTCGACGTGTGCCTTCCCTAATTAGCGTGAAACATAAGACACAAACGACCTGTGAGATACTTCACAAATCATTTTCTACTTTAAGTTGAGTGGAAACTACCGAAGAAATTTTTTCTACCACAAAGAGTGAACGAGAGAAAACTAGTTTCGCGTTTCTTTTTTTTTTTTTTCTCTCTTTTTCTTTTTTCTCTTCTTTTCTTTTCTCTCTCTTTTTTTTTTTTTTTTAACATTACATTTGCTCGTTAAAACTCATGTAATCACATTTTTATTTTGTTGTAAAATGTTATTTACGTTATAATTACATATACGTACGGTTGGTCCACGAAAGTTTCTAGACGATCTTAAAAATCAATTATCCTCTTTCGAGACGTTTTACGTTAATCTTCTTTTTCTTCTTACATTTATTCGTTTTTTTTTTGTTTTTTTTTTGTTTTTTTTTTTATTATTATTAATTTATTTATTTTATTTCTCATATTATAAAACGGCATGTGTGGAAACTTTTTTGCAATCTGACAGAAAAGTTAAGTTGGCCTGAAAACTTTTGGAAAAGAAAAAACGAAAAAAAAAAAACAAAAAAAAGAAAAAAGAAAAAACAAAGTGTAATTGATTTTTAAGATCATTCAAAAAACTCGTAATATTTATCCCCAACCTAAGAACTTTCGATTTATCCCTTTACTATATAACTTTTAATTGTATTTAAACGTTAAATCGATTGACATTTGATTTCTATTTTATTATGGGCTATTGATTTATCGTTTGTTAATACGAATTGCTTGTTTGATACACTATAATCAGAAATAACATCTGTAATATAAATATATATAATATATATGTATAAATATATATATATATATATAAACTATTATTATTGTTAAAGGATATATATATATATATATATATATATAAATAAAAAAAAAAAGAGAAAAAAATTAATACACAAATATCTGAGGGTTTGTATAAAATTTAACAGCTTCGTAATTAATTATGTAAACTGTACATACTACATCTCGCGTCTCGAGTTCGAGGAAACTAGAAAGTCTCCGAGTGTCTTGGAGTTAGAGCAAAGTGCTTCGTAGGACGTAACTGGTAAAATGGTTACGTATTAGTGCGCTCTAACTTCGTCTATTGTATCTTATTTTACGAGGTGCTTCCTATTTAATAAAAAGAAAATAGAAATAAAACAAAACGAAATGAGAAAGCAATCAAAAAAGAAGAAATCACGTAATACCACTTTTATATAATCGTGAATCGTATTCATTTTCTTTTTTTTGTTCTTACTTTCTTTTTCCTCCTCCTTTTTCTTCTTCTTCTTCTTCTTTTATTTTAATAACGATAAAGATCGTGTTCACAATTTGTCTCGAGCGAAAAGAGATAATATATTCGTTTGAAGGAAAAAAAAATACAAAAAGAAAAACAAACAAAAAAATAAAAAAGACAGTTCCAAACATCTGATCGAATTTTCCAATCCATTTCTTTTTTCTATTCCTTTTCTTTTCTTTTTATGATTTTTTTTTTTTTTTCACGTCTCCTCCCCCTTCGAAATAGGTAAATAGGTAGGTATACGTTTGCACATGAAAAAGATTTAAGAGACTTAAGAGAAAACAGGAGGAGAATTCACGGCGAGGATTTTTCGAGTTTGCCAGGCGGCGTAAAGTCGAGATATTGCGCGGGGAGCAATATTTCAATGTTCCATGCAAGAGAGAGAGAGAGAGAGAGAGGAAGAGAAAGAGGGAGAAAGAGGAAGAAAGAACGTTTCGTTCTTTTGTCAAAGGATTAATAAACTTTATGAAGTCATATAGTTGAACGTTCGTCTCTACAAGTATCGGATGCGATAAAGTCAACGTTCAATCATCAAAACGACGCTAATTTCAGATTATTCTTGAAGCGGTATTTCGAGCGTATTAAACGGACGCGTTTCATTAGCGCCAGCACAATAGGCACCCTCGGATAAACGATGAGCAATAATGAAGCGTTAATGACGCAGTCAATTTTAAACGGCTATGCGAACTGGAGCGGTCAAGTACTATATACAGTAACTATATCCACGATTTTCGTCCTCGTTTCTATTTCCCATTTCTTCTTTCATCAATTTAAATATATCGATTATTTCAAATTGTCGATCGATTCTTTCGTTTTCTTTTTCTTTTTCTTTTTCCTTCTTTTCAATTTTCAATCTTTTCTTTTTCTTTTTTTCTTTCTTTCTTTCTTCCTTTACCATAAAAAAAGGGGAGGAAAATATATATGTATATATATATATATATATACGATCGATATCAATACGGAACACATATCCTTTTCAGGAATCTATTAACGATTTCGTAACCATGTTAAAAATCCGTCAGTTTCAACTTTTCATTCGACGCTTTTGTAATTTCATCGAATCCCCGTTCTCTTTCATTGCATTTTATAGATCTTTTTCAATATACGCAGGTACTATTTACTTGTCGATATGTTAAAAATAATGTTCGATTTGTCGTACATACATACATACATACATACTTACATACATACATACATACATACATACATACATACTTACATACATACATACATACATACATACATATATATATATATATACATATATATATATATATATATATATATATATATATATATGTATATATATATTTCGTTTTGGCGATTAACGAAAGGTATTGAACTTTCGAATGATATGTAACATATAAAAATCGGATATATAGTACGTCGGCTCAACATCGTTATTTTTAATCGTCTCGATCGTTTATATAATATCCACCGAGATATCGATAAGCGATCGCCTCAACAATAGTTTCGCGTTTGCTCATGGAAATAACGTATTACTATTTCAAAAGTTTTGTCTTCTTGTCCGAGGATAAAGAGAAAGGAAGGAGGAAGAGAAAGAGAAAGAAAAAGAGAGGAAGAGAGAGAGAGAGAGAGAGAGAGAAGTTGAAAGAAAGAAAAAGGAAAAAGAGAAAAAAAAAGAAACGAGAAAAAAGAAAATTAAAAAAGATCATCGAGTGAAAAAATATTCAAAGTAAACCGAATTTCATCGGGAATACGAGGAATACGTATTCAGGATTCGGGGCGAAAGCACACCTCCGTAACGGCGGAATGAAATCAAAACTGCTCTCAACCCGTTTTATATAACTGGACTACCCTCTTTTTCCACCTTTCGCATCACAGGATATAAAGTCGTTCTCGCCCGATCGGGTTCTCTTGCACTTTTCTCTCCTTTTTCTTTTTTTTTCTTTTTTTCTTCCCCCCTTTTTTTCCCTCTACTTTTTTATTTTTTATTCTTTGTCTCTCTCTCTCTCTTTTTCTCACCCAATCTCGTTTTTCTCTCATTGTTAAATTATTTTTGATCTCTTATAACATTTCCTATTTAAATATTTTGTATCGTAAAAAAGAAAATGCTGATGCTAAGCTAGATACTCGTAAAATTATTTTCGATAGGACGAAACAACGATCGGTGAAAAGAGAGAGAGAGAGAGAGAGAGAGAGAGAAAGAGAGAGAAAAGGAGAAGAAGAAAAAAATCACATATGAGCCGACGATCGTGAAAGTAGATCCATCTAATCGTATCAATGTTAATTTATCGTTTCGAGATTGATTTTGAAAGGTATCGATTTGAATTCTTTCAAAATCATTTTTTTTTTTTTTCCCCCATAACAGATATGACAAATTATACTTTTCTTTTTTTTTTTTTTTTTATTCTTGAAAAAAAATAAATTCTATTATATTTCGTCCAATTAAAAGATTCTACGTGATGACGCTTGAATAGAGCTTTATTTGAAAAAGAAAAAGAAAATAAATAAATAAAAAGAATATATCTTTTAATAATTTAAATAATTTATAATAGTTTCATGATTTATTAATATTATACGTTACTTATTAATTCTTACCATTAACATAGATTCCCAAGCCATCCATCTTATGGGTAATGGTGGCCGACCTTCGATTCGGAAATAATCGGCCGCGTATGCGCTCCTTCCTGAACCTAAATCGGATATCTTGATGGTATAATTTTGACATACCAGACAATTCCTGTAAAAATACAGAATAAATATTCCATAGAAAAATATATTTAAACGATACATTCTATCTTTCTTTCTTTCTTTCTTTCTTTCTTTTCTTTTCATTTCTTTTCATTTCTTTTCATTTCTTTTCTTTTTCATTTTTCTTTATTTTTTTTTTTCCCCTCTTTTATTTCCATACGAGTTTTAACTGCGAAACATGAAAAGGAGATCAAGAAAAATATGCATGGCAAACGTTCACGAAACTTATCTAAAGAGAACGGATTTCTCTCCAATTCTCTTTTTCCGATTTCGAGAACTCGATGAAACGAACTCTCGAGACAGCCTTTACATCGTTGTTCAAAGTTTCTTCTTTCTGATTTGCAACGTAAAATCCAGGTCGTTTATCGTCTCGCCTATTTATTTCGGAAGAAGAAAGATAGCAAAAGGGAGAAAGAGAGAGAGAGAGAGAGAGAGAGAGAGAGAGAGCGAGAGAGAAGGAGAGAGATAGAGGGAGAGAGAGTAAGAGATTTAGTAGCTACTCCCATCACCCGGTCATTTTATTGTTCTATGTTTTTATTTCATACTCTCACGAAAGTAATACATTCTCACTACAATTCCATTCTCTTCTCTATTCTCAGCTCTGCTCTTAACTTTTTTTATATCCGTAAAAATATAAAAATCAGAATTAAGGATATTCCATAGCCTGATCTTTCCTATTCTCGTTTCTTTTAACTCATTATTAATATTTTTAAAAATATATTTATTATTGATACCTTCTTCAAATGTCTCGTAGTTAAAAATTTAAAACATTTTCATTCATAGTAATGTATCTGTTATTTTTCATTTGTAATTCTCCCTTTCTTTCTTTCTCTTTCTCCCTTTTTCTTTCTATTATCTAACAATTAAATTATTATTTATTCTGTAATGTAAATTGGACATTTTAAATGGAATAAATCGAATTACGTACTTTTATTGTTCTTTATGTTTCTCCTCAGAAAAAATTAAACGACGAACTCTGTGCGAAAAAGAAGAAAAGCCTGGTCGATTATATATATTATATATATTCTCGGGATGAATAAGAAGAAAAAAAAAAAAAAGAAAACAAAAGAAAGAAAAGAAATCAACAACGAAGAAAATAATATAGATTCTATATACGTAATAATTTGTTAACTTGGCCGATAAATTACTTTCGATAATTAATACCTATATATTAAAGATTCTAATGAATCTTTATTCCTTATTATAATACTTATCAAAAGTTTAAATTTGTGTGCCCTTAGTATAATACGTCTTAATATTGTAGACAAGTTTCTCCCGACAAAGACATTACGATCAAGGTTTATGATCGGAGTTAATAATTCGAACACGTGACGTCGGGCCGACGTCGGCCAAAACACCCTTTCTTGAATTTAATGACGTAGTGTCAGCTTGGCTCAAAGTCTTGATGCGACCTTAAGGACCGAAGGGTTAGGAAAATAGGAAGAGGGGTCGAAGAAACGTAAAGCTAACTAATTTCCCCTTTGGCTTAAACGTTACCTTCGTTAGCCAATCTTCCATTTTGATCAAGGGGGTAGGTCATTTTCGAGAATGGAATTAAAAGGCGAAGGAAAAGACAAATGAGGGGCGTGTTTGTAGGGCTTGTTCGAACGATCTCGCGAGAGTGTATGGTGTCGTTACCTTGTGGCTAGATCCCGATGCACGAAGTCCATTTCCTCCAAGTACTTCATGCCAGATGCTATTTGTGTGGCCATGTAAACCAACGTGCCGAAACTAGAACACGAAGAACAAGCGGTTGGCGTCATTGAGTTTGCCATGAGAAACTATGTATAAGGTTAAGTCGTTTGCATCGGTTATATTGCGGATATACGCTAACGATATACACAGACAGGCATTGGTCGGCTGTTGAATGAATAGAGAGAAAGAGAGAGAGAGAGAGAGAGAGAGAGAGAGAGAAAGAGAGATAGATAGATAGATAGATAGGCAGATAGAATAGATAAATAGATAGATAGATCGTTGTCTTTCTCTTCTAGATTATTATGAACATTGTCTATGTTTTAGTACTATATGTACAACGTCGTAACATTCTAATGGTTAGATTAATTGTCTTTCTTATTACGTTGGAACAAAGTTTAGTAGCATTTAACGCTGAACTTGTCAGGTGTGAAATACCATAGGGATTAATATGATGTATACTCTTGACAGATGAAGAACGTCTTCTATCGCTATGGTATTTCGTTTATTTGAATTATACAAGAACCATTTTGCGTTTAGACGATTGGTATAAAAGATTATATTACATTTTCAAATTAACGATAACATTTTAATAATATTTCAATGGTATTATGATCGAATGAAAAATATTTTATTTTCTTCGTGGATGTAACAATCGTCACGTTTGTCAAATTCGTTCGATCGAAATACAGATACTATGTACTATACAGTAGAAACAATTTGTAATACATTATACATGTTTAGGTAGATACGTATGGACATATGTCGAACGATGAGTGAGTGAGAGAGAGAGAGAGAGAGAGAGAGAGAGAGAGAGAGAGAGAGAGAGAGAGAGAGAGAGAGAGGAACTTGTTCGGAAAATCCATGAACGCACGAATTCCAAAAAAAAAAAAAAAAAAAAAAAAAAAAAAAAAAAAAATGCCCGTGTTGTCTCGTCGACAACTGTCACGTGCACCAAACGATCCCTCTCTATCGCTCACCTCTCATTTTCAGCCGATTTCGCGTATCTTTCGAGTACTCTCGAATTCGACTCCGGTAGCACTTCACGCTCTTTCTACTTTTCACGTATTTTACCTTCTCTTCTCTCTTCTTTTTGTTTTGTTTTTGTTTGTTTTTTTTTTTTTCTTTTTTTAGTTGTTTTGTTTCGTTCTATGCGTGTGTGTTGTATGTGTGCGTGTGTTTTTTTTTCCTTTTTCGTTCCTTTCTTCTATTACTCTCTTCAAGCGAGATAATTGAAAATAATGTCGCTTTATCATAGAAGAGTTCGACATCTCTTTCCACTCGTATAAGTGACGAAGTATCCTCGACCGATGTCACGAAATTCTCTGTCGATATTATTTCCGATCTCGTTTGTCCAGTAAAAACGAGACTCACGAGAGGATTAGCGGTCTCTCTCTTTCTCTCTCTCTCTCTCTCTCTCTCTCTCTCTCTATACGTGTTATTTTTTTTATTTATTCTTGTCCTCCTTTTTTTCTTTTTTCTTTTTTTTGTTTTTTTTAATCTATTCAGGCCGAAGGATAAAATAAAGAGGAGAATAATTTGACTGCTTGTTATTTTTCAATATTGTTCGCGTCACTATACACTTCCCGAATTATAATGTGTGAGATGTGAAAATCAGAGTTAAGCTGATTTACAGAAAATATATAGGCTGCATCGAATGAACATTAAATTTTACTAAAACCATATATATATATATATATATATATATATATATATATATACAAATATGTTATAACAAAAAAAAAAATATATATATATATAATATTCGGACATATTTGAAGAGGAAACTGATGCTAAATGTATACCAATTGATAAAAATCGTTTTAGTAAATCGATTAAAGTTATGAATGCGTCGCAACGATACAACGGAGAGAATATAGCATCTAATGATTTTCAATGGTATCGATGTACGGGAATCGGTGGGAGTGGGCAAACACAATAACGACTTGTCCATTAAACGATGCTAATTGTTCGATAACGGGCGAACTCGCCATGGGTATATATTCTCGGGAAACTATTCCCAATTGCTGTGTGGAATCGAATGTCCCACGAACTTTTCTAAACCATAATTCAAAACCTTTTGCATCCATTAACGAGCTAGTTAAAGGTCATTATTAGTATTGAAACTGGTAACGTATCTATTATTTGCCATTTATCCTTTGTAACTTAATGGAACAAATGAGAAAGGAACTTTTTCAAATATTTTTAATTCATAAAAGGTATAATTAAAAAAAAAAAAAAGAAAATATATATATATATATATATATATATATATATATATATAATTAAGTTCTCTTTGTTAGTAATAATTCTTTCTTTTGAATCCGTGTGAATCTTTTTTCTTCCCATTTTTCTGTTTTCTTTTTTTTTCTTTTTTGTTATCAATAGCTTTTTTCCTTTATATCAATAGCTAATAAATTTGTTCTCCTTTTTTTTTTTTTTTTTTAATATATAATATATTTAATATTATTTATTACCTTAGTGTCTTGGCAGTGTGCACAGTTGAAGTTTCGGCTATGTGACTTTGGAGATACTGATTCAAATCCCCATACGCGCCATTTTCCAATACGATACACATGGGATCGTTTTCAAGACTGGCACCAAGTAACCGGCCAACGTTCCGATCATTCAGACGTGCCAATCTCTTTGCTTCCTGTTGAAATTCTATCCTGTAAAATATATAATTACAATCAGTGATAATATCTTTATAGTGTCCCTATTTTTTTTCTCTTCTTTTTCTTTTTCTTTTTTTTTTCTTTCCTTTTTTTCTTTTTTCTTTCTTCTTTTTATATCAAGTTATTATCTATCGAGTATACATTGAAAATTTATATCGACATTATTGCGAATTTTTATCCGTCAGATACAAGAATATCAATGCGATGCTCCTGTTCGACGATTAATTTTTTTTTTTTTATCGGCGAGTCGAAAGAAAAAAACAAAAAAAAGACTAAAATTAAAATAAATAACAAGACATATGAAAAAGTGAAAACTCGATTTTACGTTTTTCTTTTTTTCCTTTTTTTGTTTTTCTATTTTTTTTTTTTTTTTTTTTTTTTTTTTTTCGGATAAAAATATTTTTGTAGCAATAATTTTGAAAGAAAAAAAAAAAAAAAAAAAAAAAAAATGAAATAAAGATTAAATGTAGCTGCGTCGAAATAAAAGTGTGACTCGACTAAATAATTTTGAATACACAGATTGCGCGACAATGAGAGATGATTAAAAATTAATTAAAATGTCAATTTTTCGTTTTATTTCGGTGGACAGAAGCTTTTTACGAAGATTTCGAAAAAAAAAAAAAAAAAAAGAAAAAAGAAAACAATGAAAAGATAATGAATTAAACGTAGTCGCGTCGCAATAAAAGTGCGATTATTTTATACACACAGACACAAATACATACACACGCGCGCGCGCAGACACATATTTTCACACTTCTGGTGTAATTTAGAGGTGACGAAAAATTTGTTAAAACATTGATCTTCCGTTTTTCTTTTTATGTTTGTCAAACAAAAAATTTTTGCAATGATTTAAAAAAAAAAAAAGTAGGAAGGAAGAGTCAAAAATGTAACTTAGTCGAAATGATAATTTTAGTTGAATGAAAACACATGCATACACATACACACACACACACACACACACACATACAGACGTAGAACGTTTACTAGATAGATGCGCATAAGTTTCTATTATTATTTAGATATTAACAAATGAATGTGATACGTAAGATTCTCCTTCGTAGGAAATACGAAGGAGACTCGAAGACGAGCTTAAGCTGCTTCGCGGTCACACGTGGAATATGTGGAATGGCGCCGAGTTATACTATGCATCCGTGGATAGGCACAATAATCGTGACGTTCTCATAGTTTATGACATACCGTTCAAACGTTCTACGCTCTCCGACGAAGCATCCATGAAATTCCATCTAGGCGCGTTGTTAATCAACGAAAATGCATAATTATCGTGCTAGCGAACTAAATCAAGTCGATCGTTCGAGCCGATCGATCGTTCCCGCACCGAAAATAATTTCATTACCTTCGGACGAGTAGAAAAAAGACTGCGAGAGAGATAGATAGATAGATAGATAGAGAGAGAGAGAGAGAGAGAGAGAGAGAGAGAAAAGAAAAAAAGAGAGAAAAAAATTGGAAGGGGTAATACACCGTCAAAAATGATTATGGCACATCGACAGCGTTCGAAGTTAAAAAAGAATTTTATCCGAATCCCTGAAGTCCCTTTCCCCCCTCCCCAGCCCCTATTTTCCCCCTCTTTCTCTCATTTCCTTCTTTTTTTCCTTTTTTCTTTCTTTTTTTCCTTTTTTTTTTTTTATTTCCCTCAATCGTGCAACCGAACGATGTGGAATATAATAAAGCCAATCGAGTGCACGATTCGTACTATGCGAAAATGTGTACGACAAGGACGGTCAGTCCTTGATGGGTAGTCGTCAGGCAGTTGAAAAAAGTGTATCAGACCTAGTCGGATTTATTGACACGATTGAACATTCATTTGCGTTTTTATCTTTGCATTTCTATACTTTTCTCTCTCTCTCTCTCTCCCTCTTCCTCTTCCTCTCTGTCTCTATTTTTCTCTTTCTCCCTTTACTTTTCTCTCTTACTCGGTCTGTTTCTTTTTCCTTTCGTCGAATCGCTCCCCGATGAAACTATGTCGTGCGAGAAAATAAAACGAATGAGCGAACGAACGAACGAACGAACGAACGAACGAACGAACGTCGCGTACAGTCTAACCGTTCAACCCCTAACCATCCAACCCTATGCGAGCGCGTACCCTTGCTCTGTGAACGATAAAACGTTTCGTGGCTGATAAAAGCGAGCTTCGACATACGACTACTCGATTCCTGATCCTTTCTACATCGTCGATAACGCGCCGTTGATTTTTCCAACGAAATGTACTTTTCGGTTCGTTTCCGATCTGGGGATCGTCTATGGGCTTACTAGTCAATGGGATTTCACATCGATAATGAAATTTGTGAATGATATTTAGAAAGTAATAAAGATTTTGATATATATTTTATTATTATTATTATATATATATATATATATATATATATATATATATATATATTTATATTAATTTTTTTCCATGATTAATTAAAGACGTTGATTTTGACGATACCGTTATATTGATTATTTTTTATTAGATCAAATCGATTGATCTATCATCTGTCACGATTATTATCAATCATTATAAATGGAATTTGATTCACTTGATATTTCGAAGATGAAAGAATAAAAAGTCTGACAAAAGTTGATAAGGTTAGAAAGATAGCTTATAGTAAATGATATATATATATATATATATATATATATATATATATATATACACATATATAGGTCGACTCACCTAAGAGCATTTGACGATCCTGGCTTCAAAGATTTAACGACGACTAGGTCGCTGTCGGTGTTCCTGAAGACGTCATCGTATCCGGGAAACCTGTCGACCTCGCAAAGATGTACGTCACCGAAGTATCCACATCCGAGATTCTCGACTATGTTGAGCTTCTCCCGTGGGAAGTCCAGGATGCACTCTGCCGTTTCATCCTCTTCCTCGGTAAGTGTGTCCTCAGCACTGTAACTCGTCAGGCTACTCGACGCTTTCGCACTCATAGCTGCCGGTGTGCTTGGCGTTGGGGACGGTGGTAAAGGTGGTAAAGGGCTCTGCAATATCAATGAAAATAGGATCAGGAATCGAAAATGAAAACTATTTAAAAAGGAAACAAATATAAATGCATATGTATGAGTTAAATCCAATTATATCCTATAAATTTTGACAATATTATCGAAGTAAATATATCTTTTTTTCATTTTTTTTCCCCTCCTTTTCTGTTCCCTTTTTCCCTTTTTTTTTCAATTTTACTTGAATCGAAGTTTTGGAAAATGAAAAAAGTTATCTATCGAATACGTTATATTTGATCAACGGATCGATATCGTAAGGATGAAAATCCGTAGCGTCTCGTAAACGCCACGAACTAAAATTAAATAATAAAATATCACTGTCGCGCAAATCGTACCAAGTTCCAGAAACTTTTTTATTCAACTTCGATTCTTCGACGTAGGAAAAAGGGTAAGAAAGTTCTCACAAGTATATATATATAAGTATGTATATATATATATATATATATATATATATCCGTGAGAGTTTCATTGCTTTTCAAGTTTTATGCGCGGGAAAAATAAAGATAGTACGAAAGAGAAATTCTAACGGATCAAAAGAAGGAAAAACCTCGAAGATTAACGTCGTGAGAAAGATCCTTAAGGTCTGATATCACAAACTTCTCAAAGTGTAGAGCACGAAGCTCCCCTTCTGTATTCTAACGTTCTAATGTTAGTACATAAGGCTTTGCCTCTCGAGTGGTTGGTTGTATTAATGCCCCTGAAAGAGTCCTAGATCGTGTCGATCGCGTGTCTAAGCTACGTTTTTTAAAGCTCACCTTACAGATCTCTGTACTGGCATAATACTTTTCCGGTGGGGGTGGTATAGGTGGAGGATTATTGGCTGGATATTCTTGAACCGTTGGGATTGGCCTGGCGAGTTGCTCGATTGGTGTATTCAGTAAGAGTGGAACGACTGGTTGCACCTCGGTAACACCTGAACAATAATTTTACAATAATGATAGGACATTAAAATGATACACATTTATTTATGGCACGAGAATAGTATTGAGAATTTGCGAACAAGCGTCTGTCGTATTCATTAAGTATCGTTTAAGTATGTAATATATGAGAACATTTTTTTCAATGTTTCTCCATAATATTTAAATATTTTCTATATAAATATAAATAGAATATGTATAATATTAATATAATTTTATGCAGTATATATATATATTTTATACAATTGTATATATATATATATATATATTTCTTTTTCTTTTGTATTTATAATAAATTTTATAGATACCCCTAGAATATATACGATAAACTCAATCCCTTTTATAACCAACTTTGAAATCTTTTCTTATACTTTAAATCGAAATCTATTTATCAAAAAAAAAAAGAAAAAAAAAAAAAAAAAAAAAAAAAAAAAAAAAAAAAGAAAAAGAAAGAAGAAGAAAAAAGAAAGAAAGAAAGAAAGAAAGAAAGAAAGAAAGAAAAAAAAGGTTATATATAGGAAAATGGTTGAAGGAGATGAAATCACGAACAGTTTGGAAAGTAAATTTTCAAAGTTTCCAACTTACGAATTTTCTCCCACGTATAACCGGCTAAGAAATATATAAAAATGTTGTTTTCGAATAAGGTGTAGAGAGTGGAAGGGCTCTTTCTCTGTTGTGAAATCTATGAAAGGGAAATGCCATTTCGCGGAGAACGAAATAGTTAGGAGGACGCTCGAAACTGTGTCATTCGAATACGATGGTCCGGCAATCCACCACGGAATCTCCCTCGTTGAGTTTTGGGGATATAGCAGTACGAAACTATCGAATATCGCCGACGAAGCGAACCACGAGAGATTCGATATAGCGAGTAGGGAAAATCAAAAGCAGTTTCGAAGACTTCCACTCTCTCTCTCTCTCTCTCTCTCTCTCTCTCTCTCTCTCTCTCTCTCTCTCTCTCTCTCTCTCTCTCTCTTTCTCTCTCCCTCTATTCCACGATAAAACGGAGAAATTGTCTATATCACCGTTTTCTCTTCTTCGAAACGTTAATATCTATCTGCCGTATCGTTGAAAGATTTCGTACAACTTTTCTTATTTATTTTTCTTAATGTTTCACGAGATAACAATGGGAAAACAAACGAAGTAAAGAAAAAAAAATTTTCCCTACGTACTTTTCCACAGTATTAAAATCAATATCACATATTGCAACGATCGAGAAAGGATTGGGCATTATGTAGCGTTCAAAGAAGAAGAAGAAGAAAAAAAAAATAGAAAGGAAAAGGAAAAGATGGAAGAAAGAAAAACAAAAGAAAAAATGGGGGAAAAAAAATCCATAATAAAGCTTAAAATAGATGTAACGAGAAAGTTTTTGCATAAAGTTAACTTGAACACTAACCTGTATAATTGCCGATGGTCTCATGAAGCTGCGTCGTCGTATTATAGGCAGAGGGATGATATTGGGCCGGTAGAGGGGGGCAAATTGGTCCCTTGTCCTCGCTCTCTTCCTGTACTGAAACCTACGGTCGAATATCAAGCGTTATCGTTAATGCATCTGACATTTATGCACACACATTGAGTGTGTAGTAGTAAATCGGGACCTATGGTTAAAAGCGATACGCTCCTAGGAACTATTCCTCGTATTCGTATTCGTATTCGTATTCGTATTCGTATTCATACTCATACTCATGCTCGTACTCATACTCGTACTCATACTAGAAATATTTCTCTCTCTCTCTCTCTCTCTCTCTCTCTCTTTATATATATATATATATATATATATATATATATATATATATATATATCTCTCTCTCTTTCTGTCTCTGTCTCTCTATCTCTCTATCTCTATCTGACTTTCTCTTTCTAATGCAGAATATTCATAGTCGATGAAATGGAAACAGAGAGACGATGCGAGGACCAACTCACACGGCGTTATATCGGTCCATAGATATTCTACATCCAACGACTCTCGTTCCTCTAACTCTACGGGCTTGAAGCTGCGTTATCGATTCATCTCCGGATTAAATTCATCACGACAAAGAGACAGAGGGAAAGAGAGAGAGAGAGAGAGAGAGAGAGAAAGAGAAAGAGAGAAAGAGAGAAAGAGAGAGAGAGAGAGAGAGAGAGAGAGAGAGCAATATTTCGTGATATTGACTAGAGTGTGATTATTTATCGATATTCGTTTCAATAATCGATATATATATCTATATATATATATATATGTATATTGTTCAAGATTACCTTTCGATACAATCTATATCTCTCTCACTGTCTTTCTTTTGAAATGATTTCATCAAAGTGTCGATTAAATGTTTCCCCGCTAGATCAAATCACTTTGTGGTTTTCCCTCGGAACGTCAAGTTTGTTTATCTACATATCTATTTCTCTCTCTCTCTCTCTCTCTCTCTCTCTCTTTCTCTCTCTTTCTCTCTTTCCATGTTTTATTTCAAGATGTGAATAACTTGGATTTATGCAAGCGAATATAAGTAGGTACATATGACAAAGCGTGATATCGTTGTTACATGGTATTCCAAGTCGAAATAATAATTGAATTATATCTTAATTAAAATTTTATGAAAAATTAAGTAACGTGATACGCGATTATACGATATTTGATACGTTATATCAAAAAAAAAAAAAAAAGAAAAAAAAGAAAAATGATAGAATTGTATTTTTTATATTTAAATGTGTTTAACGACCAATGAAAATGAATCAACATATATAGAGAGGAAAGAATATATATATATATATATATATATATATATATATATATATATCAATTAAACTGGATAAAGATGATCTACAAATACAAATTAATTTCAATTTATTTTGTTAATACGGGAATCAATTTATAGAGAGATATTTGTCACGAGAATATCTGTGACTACTTAACGCCAAAATCAGCTGACCGATTAGCTTTTGGATTAAGTGTTTGAGCTGTCTGATCGGTACGATTATCGTTCACTAAAATCGTCTAAAAAACTAGCGTGTGATATCGCATATTCAAGCTTCTCATTTCGATATAACCGATTAATGACAAATCGATGTCGTATCGATCGCTAATAAGCTTGAATCTCTGAGCGAACTGTTACAGTCAATATTTTCCCAACGACTTTGCCAACCATCCCTTCCCTTCTACCCCATTTCGAGTTCGGCACAAAGCTGCAATGATTTTTAACTTTTATTTCGACGTATAAAGAACACGTGGATTGTTCGTTTGTATAATTTTTTTTTTTTTCGTTTTTACTTTTCTTTTCCTTTTAACAATTTTTCTTTTTGTTTTCTTTTATGCAAATACACGTAATATAAATAAAATGAATACACGTGTTCAGCACTACGTTGCGATTTAATTTCCGTATAAATATAATTTTTTCTTTTCCTTTTGGATTATTTATCCTTATTCTTCTTTTCTTTTTTCATTTTTTCATTTTTTTTTTTTTTGACTGCTTGTTACAGTTTCGCATATCAAACTAAGAGACAAAATATTTTTTTATGCAAGAAACGTATATAACTATACGTGTGTGGATTCACTAGCCACATATGGGACAATCATTTTTATAGAAAAGAATTGTCGTATGTTCATTGATACATATTGATGTTAAAACTATATATTGATGTCAAAAATAAAATATAAATTATAATTTTACAATAAGCCGATATATTATATATATATATATATATATATATATATATATATACAAAAATTTAACATTTATCGTCAGATTACGTATAACAATTACATGGATTAAATGTTCGTTAGTATTTATATTTTTCTTTTTATCGATTTTTACAATTGAAGCAAAGTGTTGACCTTTTACAAGTTCTCATGAATGCATCAAACAAAATTGATACAATATATGTACCTACATATAATGGTCGTAAAATCTCTCAACGTAAGATTTATCCGTTCATTCGGTTCACTCGTTCATGTCGTTTCGTACAAATCCATCCGCGCGTATTTATTGGGTCAATCGACGAGGAAGAACGGGCTGAGAGAGATAAATAGAGAGAGAGAGAGAGAGAGAGAGAGAGAGAGAGAGAGAGAGAGAGAGAGAGAGAGAGAGAGATAGATACATAGATAGATAGATAGATAGAGAGAGAGAGAGAGAGAGAGAGAAACAGAGGGAAAGGGAGAGATAGAGTTTGTGTTTGTATGTTCATGTGAGTTCATCCGAAAGAAAGAGAGAGAGAGAGAAAGAGAGAGAGAAAGATGAATACTACAGCTGCGTGTCATGTATTCGAACGTAAAACTCTCCGCTAATCTCCGCTATTCCCTACTCCAGCTCTCTTCACTGGCCCATTTATAATAAAAACGTTTCCATTTGTGGCTGATGTAGGTCGCGTCGCGTTATATCGCGTGTCACCCGACAAACGGTTTTATTTCGAGCATATATATATATATATATATATATATGTATATATACTTTTATATATATATATATATATATTTTGAAAAACGAAGCAACAAAAATAAAAAAAAAAAACAGGAAAAAGGGACAAGGAGAGAGAGAGAGAAAGAGAGAGAGAATAAAGAAAAGGAGAAAACTGAACAAAAAAAAAAAAATATATATATATATATATATATATATATATATATATAAGCGGATCGAGTTTTACTCTGAGAGCAGAAACGAATTATGTCGATGTACAAAAGGATACAAACAACACGCAATATTACTTTGCAGGAATATCGGTAACCGATGATCGGGTCTCTTCGTTTCGCGCTTATAATGAATAAACGACCCGATAAAGCGAGATTCCTGCTGCTTCCACGGGCGTATTAATTTAAACCCGGTTTTTTTTTTCTTTTTTGTCTTTTCTTTTTGCTCTTTTTCTTTTTTCTCTTTTTTTTCCCTTTTTTTTTTTTTTTTTTTTTTTTTCAGAAATCCTGGGACCATTATTACCACGCGAACAAAATAAAAGGAAAATTAAAAGGAGAAAAAGAAAACAAACAAAAGGATAAGAAAGAGAGAAGTGGATAAAATTTAAAAAAAAAAAAAAAAAAAAAAAGAAAAAAAAGAAAAGAAATAGAAAAAGACAAATAAACAAATAAATAAAAGTAAAGGAAGAAGAAGGAGCAAAGGGATATTATTCGTAAAGGGACACAGGGGAAATAAAATTGTGGTATCGGTTGAAAAGGTCCAGGCATAGAAGGATCTAAAAAAAATTGTTCTTTTTGTCTTTTTCCATTTACCCCTCCTATCAAACTGTCACCTTTTTCGTCCGCTCTTTCCCCATTCCCTTCTCGTTCATATACAAACTATCCTCTTCATATATCATACTCGTATACTTTGCAATTCAATGAAAGACTTGATATTATTGCATTCAATCATGCAGATTTATATTCGAATGCATTCTCATTTAAGAAGAAAATTCGTACGTGCCGATGCTAAGCATCAGAGAGTTGTTTGTTTAAAAGTAAACGTAGCTAAAGAAAAAAAAAAAAAAAAAAAAAAACAAAAAGAAAAAAAAGGCGAACGATTGGATAATGAAGATTCTTATCGCCCACGTCTCTCTCTCTCTCTCTCTCTCTCTCTCTCTCTTTATCTATCTCTTCCTTCGTTCTCCTTGTCTTTCGACGAAACGTGCGCGAGCTCGAAAGGAAAAAAAGGACGAGGGTGGGTTGGTGAGAGAAAGAAGAGAGAAAAGAAAAGAAAAGAAAAGAAAAGAAAAGAAAAGAAAAAAAATAGGAAGAAGAAAGAAAAAAAGGAAAATCGAGAGAGGAGTACGCGAAGAAACAAAAAGGCAAAAAAAAAAATGAGGGGACTTCGGAAATTAGCTGTTTTATTACAACGAATGATCCCTAAGGGATAGGACGATGACGAGGTACGGCTAATTAGTTCCCACGGTATCTCTCTCGAGAGACTTGTTATTCTCATTCCTTTTTCATTTTCCTTTACTTCCTTTTACTTTTTGGTATTTTTTCTTTTCTCTTTTTTTTTTTCTTTCCTTTTTTTTTCTTTTTTCGTTTCTTTCTTCCTCTTTTTTGGTCGACTCTTCCGCGAGTACGCCATTGACTGATAGATATTTCGAATACCCTTAATAGGATCTTTGAAGAACACAAGGTGTATCTCTCTTTTCTAATTATCAAATCAATAGTACCCCGTATACTTGTCTATCCTTTTTTTTTTTTCTTATACTTTTTCTTTGTTTGTTCTTTTTTTTTTTTTTTTTTTTTTTTTTTTGAAATAATATAATTCTATTAATAAATTTTATCGTATTAGTTCGATACAATTATAGAAGATATAAGATACGGATTATTATTGAATAAATCATTATCAGACTTATTTCTTCATAGATACTCGTGAATTTAGATTAAAATTTTCGTGGTAACGTTTGAAGTTATTTTTTTTTTTTTTTTTTTTTTTTTTTTTTTTTTTTTTTTTTTTTTTAACATTCAAATAATATTCGCAAGATAATATCCATTGATATTGATATGGTACTTTAAAGTTAGGCCTTAGGCAAGGGCTGTCAGAAGCAGCATTGCCGAAGGGTAGAAGAGTCTACGGGGTTGTTAATTTCCGTTTTAGGAGGAGCGTCGAAGGAATCAGCCTAGTGAGATGCCACGGCACACCGTTAAGATAAGATAACCACTTAGCCATTGGGATTCTATGCGAGAGTCTCTCTCTCTCTCTCTCTCTCTCTCTCTCTCTTTCTCTTTTCCTTCCTATCTTTCTGTTTCTCTTCCTTGCTCGAACGTTTGCATTTCTCTCTCTTTCTCTCTTTCTCTCTTTCTTCGTTCGAACGTTTCACCCAACGTCGATTTTTCTGTTTTTTTTTTCCTTTTTATACTCCTGTACTGAATTACATGCTCACACTCGCGCACAGGAGAAACTCCTGTTGGTCCCTTATGTACTTATCTACACGTCCCTCTTTTCCCGTTAAGGCTATCTAAAAGTCCTGTACTGACTTCCTGACCTCTTATGGCCGATCATTTTGCCCTGATGGCTCGATCAACGCGTTAACTCGACAACAACGATCGATGTATATTTCTTAAACACCGGCATATCTCATTTTATCGTTCACCCTAAAGGAAAATTTCTAACTAAACGAAAACTAAATGAAAATCTTATGTATATAATGGACGAATAATATATATATATATATATAGTTTTTTTTTTTAATTGTTAATTATATCAGTGAATGAATTATAATAAAATTGGTCAATGAAATATAATAAAATTTTAAATATACAATTCGTGAATAATTAATGTCAAAATTATTATATAAGTTGTGAAGGAATTATTTTTTTTCATACTAATGAACATTGCGCATACCAGACGCGCTTGTTATTTTTTATTCGTTAAAATAAATAAAACTCGATCCCCAAGTGGAAAGGAAATTTTTATAAACTTTTTTTTTTTACAAACCTCTTCCACCATAACCTAAGCTAAAAGAGACACACGTACAAATATAAACGTAAAGAGTAAAGAGAACTGAAATGGAAATGGACATGTCTTTAATAATTCTCCCTCGTTCGAGTGGGTTCGAGTTAGAACAAAATTTACGACATGGATATGCACGGCGGTTTGAAGTTTGCCGTTGAAGTAATAGAGAAAGTACTACATGGACTATCCGTGCCTGTTCAAAGATTTAATTCAAGCTCTTGACGTTTTACGTTACCAAGAAGGATAAGGATAGTGAAACGGAAAAAAATAAAAGAGGTAGATAGATACAGAAAGAGATAGAGAGAGAGAGAAAAAGAGGGAGAGAGAGAGAGAGAGAGAGACAAAAGAAGAGAGAGATACTCATCTTTCTTTCTTTTTCTCTTTCTTTGTTGCTAATCAACTTAAATTAATTAAATGTACGACAATGTAGAAACAAAGTTGAAAGGTTCTTCTGTATGGGTTTTTTTTTTCTTTTCTTTTTTTTTCTCTCTTTGTTCTTTTTTGGAGTAAAAAGCGTTGATGTTTTTTTTCCATTATTTTTCTCTCTCTCTCTCTTTTTTCTATTTTTCTTTTTTTCTTTTTTTTTTTTTTTTTAACCAGCTTTCATCGAAAGAGACAGAGAGAGAGAGAGAGAGAGAGAGAGAGAGAAAGAGAGAGAGAGACAGAGAGAGAGAGAGAGAGAGATAGTTTCATTCATTTACCCTTTGCAAGATCGAAACGATATCGGTCCGGTAGCGAACTTTAGTTTACCGTTTGTTCATTGTAAGATATTGGAACGTGATAACGGCCATTCGGGAAAAGTATTTCCAGAGTAATATTCCCAGTCGACATTCTCTATTTGTGCGGACTTCCTCTCTGGACAAACTTTACGTGAGTTCCCATTCTCGATTCCCATAGACAGAAACGCAAACGCATTTATGCGCGGGACAAAGTTATCAAAAAGTTGATATTCACTTTTGTAAATATCTCGCAATAAGATAAGATAATAAATGCGAAAAGAAAAGATAAAGGAAAGAAAAGAAGGGAAAGAAAAAAGTAAAAAAAGAAAAAAAAAAGAACGGGAGAGAGGGGGGGGGGAGGGAGGGGAGGGGGGAAAGAAGGGAAGAAAGAAAGAAAGAAAGAGATATAGAAAGAGACGAACGATGCAATAGTTCTTTTTCTTTTTTTTTTTTTTTTTTTTTTTTTCCTTTTCTTTCTCTGGGAGAAGCGAAAGGAACGGAGAATCGTTTAAATGGATGCATGCAATGATATTATTATATTAGAAGGAAAAAAAGAAAAAAAAAAAAAAAAGAAAGAAAGTACGTGCGAAATTTAATTTACCTTGAGATCGGCTTGTTGATCGTAAAATGTTGGCGGTGCAAGAGCAGCCTTCAATCTACGATTTCGATAGAATATAAACATGATGGCGGCAAGTAGCATTATGATCACCGTTGTTAATAATCCAATGACCAAACCGACAAATTGTTTTGTCTCAGGCTCTTGTTTCTTATCTGGAACTGAACGGAATAATATGTACTGTTAGATTAAGTATCGATAACTAAAGGAAGTTTCTTCCGATAAAGATGATCGCATTATTAACAAAATAAATTCTTATTATTATATAACGTAATACAATTACATAGAAACTTTTATTGTTCATTGTTTCAACGTAATATAATAGTTTTTCAATTTAAATGTATTTTATTCGTAATATTAAACGATCATTCTTTCGATGAGTTCCAATAAATTTCATCTTATTTATTATAAATAATAACGATTGGAAATCGATAGTAATTATTTAAAAGTGAGATGTAATTTTAATCCCAAAAGCAAAATGAAAAAAATGAAAAATTGAAAAAAAAAAAAAAAAAAAAGGAAAAGAAAAAAAAAGAGAAAAAATAAATTCTTTTCGATACGAATCGACATTAAATTTAATATACAGATAGATAAATAATATCCTTTTGGAAAATAATTTCGATCGTAATAAATCGATTAATTTACATTTAGGATTATATTATTAGATATTTCAATGCGTATATCGTATAAGTATACACACACACACACACACACACACACACACACACATATATATATATATATATGTATATTTCATTTGCCGCATTTATGTTAAGGTATATAAATTTCTATACGAATACGTATATATATATATATATATGTATATATATGTATGTATGTATTCTAACAGAAATATATATATATATATATCTATATATATATCTATCTATCTATCTATACGTATGTATATATCTACGTACTTATAAAGCCGTCACATCACACAAAGTGGTCACCTAACGCATAAGGCCACGCGTCCTATTACGCTAGGAAGCATCGTTACAGGCAGACCCGCATAATGTACGATCGGACGATAATGATGATTGTGCTGGACGCGAAGCTCACAACCTATACTCCGCTTGAGCGGCACCTTGTCGATCGATCGATCTGATTACAAAATGTTCGGCCTATCCCATGTACCGTCTATCCAACTGATTTCATCAGGAGCATAGTATAACGCTAGTCTCTCTCTCTCTTTCTCTCTCTCTCTCTCTCTCTCTCTCTCTCTTTTCTTTCTCTCTCTCTCTCTCTTTCTCTCTCTTAAACATATTTCATGTCGTACCTTTATTGAATTTTTTTTCCCCTACTCGTTAATAAAAAGCCAGCTCAGGTTTTACACGAACTTTTCCTGCGATCATTTTATACATGCAAATAAACGAATATTATTAGAATTTTATTCGAGATATTTAACGTCTAATTAAAAAAAAAAAAAAAAAAAAAAAAGAACAGAAAAGAAAGATAAATAAATAAATAAAAAGAGAAAGAAAGAAAGAAAGAAAGAAAGAAAGAAAGAGAAGAATAAGGAAAGATAGGAACGATCGATCGGACGTTTTTCATGGATAGATATTTACGAAATAAATGGAAGATTTATTAAATTCATTTTTACGTAGGAAAAAAAAAAAGAAAGAAAGAAAAATAGGGAAAATCCAATGGTTATAACGAAATTGAAATTTAACTTAAATGCATACCTTTTCGCCTTGCCTGCCAAGTCGAAGGAAAGAAGAAGAAGAAGAAGAAGAAGAAGAAGAAGAAGAAGAAGAAGAAAGAAAAGAAAAAGAACAAAAAAAGAAAAAAAAAGAAAATGAAAAAGAAAAAGAGAAAGAAATGAGCCCGAGCGCGTCAGCATTTTCGAGAAAGGAGAACTTTCGCGATTGGTAACTTCATTTCCCTTTAAGTTATTACTACTCGGAGGTAGGTGAAACGAAGCCTCTTTTGAAGCTTTTGCAGTGCGTCGTTTGTTAACGTACAGCTCAAAACGTACGCCTCGGCTCGGCTCGAGAAAAGCGTGTCGTTACTTTTCTCCTTTTCTAGCTTACCTCTTTCTCTCTTTTCTTTCTCTCTCTCTCTCTCTCTCTCTCTCTCTCTCTCTCTCTATCTCTCTCTCTATCTCTCTCACCCTCCCCCCCTCTTTCTCTTTCTCTCTTTCTCATTCGCTCACTCTTTCGTTCTCTTTTCTTTTCTCTCATTTTTACCCCTTTCCTTTCCTCGTACTTTTCCGCTTTTTACTCGCGTATTATCACATGGATGAATACTTTTACCCCGGGTGCAAATATGGAGCAACGTGTAATGAAACATTAGGCATGTCGTATTTAAAATGAAAGAATAGAAAGAGAAGAAGGTATAAGGAAAAAAAAAAAAAAAAAAAAAGGTCCACTTTGATTTTTCATTTTGCTCATATTCTATTTCTCTCTCTCTCTCTCTCTCTCTGTATTTTTCATAGTTTTAAGATAAGAAAACTCTTACTTATTAAATTCATTTTAGATTCTTTCCCTTTATCTCCATTGCTTGAAGGTCTAAAGGATGGTAGAAATTGATAAAGAAGGATAGTAAAATGATATAGATTTTCTCTTTTAAACAACTCGATGGAAGATATTAATGGGAAACTTTGATCTTTCCTTCCTTATCCTTTTAAAAGTTCGAAGGACACCGATACTAACTGAAGAGACTGTCAAGGAATAAAGTCGTGGAAGAAATTAATCGTTTTAATTGGCTTCATTCCTTGCCGTTAGTTCTACCTTGGTAAAAAAAAGAAAAAAAAAAAAAAAAAGAAAAAAAAAAAGAAAAGAAAAAAAAAGAAAAAGAAACAGGAGAGAAAAGTAAGAAAGAAAATCGACCGAGTGATTCTCAAGTGTGTTTTTGTTTTTTCCATTTTTTCTTTTCTTACTTTGTCTTTTCTTTCTCTTTCTTTTTTTTTTTTTTTTCTTTTTTGTAACCTGCAAACGATTTCCCTTGTAAACGATTTCCCATGGCTATTGATATATCCTACCTTTGAGCAATGACCCAAACGAAACGTTTTTATTATTTATTTCTTTAATAGTTCGACAATAGAAAATAATTATTCGAGCTGATAATTAGAAATTCATTTTTGCAATATAAATCGATTTAATCTGATTATCTTTTTCATTCATTAGAAGATCGATTTAGCGTTCGTAAAATATTTTTCTTTATTAACAATCACCTTAAGGAACGTGACTTATACGTATCATACATATTCTTTATCGAACGTACTTTCAACAGTCTGTAGACGTAATCATCGAGCTTAAAGTTAGTATTTGCTTGTTGTTAAACGTCGCGAAAAAGCATAAGAGTATTTTTTTTTCTTTTTCTCTTTTTTTTTTTTTTTTTTTTTTTCTTTTTCTTTTTCCCCAAGTGAAACAATGCCTGATACCGGAAAAACTCACAGGCGTTATCGTTGTTTTCCTCCTTATTAAAAGTGGCCTTCACTTCGTCCCTTTGCAACGGACCCTCGTTATTCTGATAGGGGCTGCCAGTCGCTAGTACAATGGAACTTTTGTTCTTTGCTTCCTCGTCGTCAGTGTTGTTCCATTCCGAAAGAACTATAAGAACATATCAAGGGTTTGCAATTAATAATTTTTCAATGAAACGATTAAAATTTTTCAATCGTTCAAATATTCTAATATCTAATGTATATAATTATAAATATTGTCAAAGATGTTCATTGAAGTTAAAATAAAATTATAAATTTAATTTTTATCGACGTATGAATATAAATAGAATTTTGTCCGTATTATTATTAATTCGATTTCAAATCTATCGATATTCAATTAAATGATATTATTTTAATTTTATTTTCTATTTAATATATTCGTATTGTCAAATACAGTTTCTATATTCGATAGATTTCTACGTTTGAATGAATGTTATAACTTACCTGATTCGAAGATTACTTCGCTGAGCATGATCCACCGTGCCGCGAAATATAGTTGAAGCTTGAGAAAGCGAGCGGCACGCGAGTGAAGCTTTATAGTAACCTCGCGGGCTTGCTCCAACACCAGGTCTGGTATGTAAGAGAAATGGACAGGTTCCCCGTTAAACTGGTTTCCACCGACGCCGAGATAAACCTTCGCGTAGGAGAATACCTACGGAGGTTTCAAGCGTGAAATGCCAGCCAGAGTGAGAAGACAAAGAAGACTTTGTTTGGCTTGACAAGTTAAAGCAACGTCTTCGTTTAGAGTCTGAAACTCTATCTCGACTCATCTCGTCAAAAGAGAAGGGAAATAATATAACAATAAATTCTTATTTTTCTTTATTTTTCTTTTTCTTTCTTCTTCTTCTTCTTCTTCTTCTTCTTCTTCTTTTGATTTATTTATTTATTTATTTATTAATTTTTTCTTGTTTTTTTTTTTTTATTTACTTATTCATTTATTACGTTTACCTGTACGTCCTTGGTGAAATAATTGTTCATGTGCAGGTGTATGGCAGTGAAGTTTCTTGAGTAATCGAACTCAAACGTTATCTCAACTGGTTTGCCCAACATATTTGGCGTGTCGTTCTTCCATCCAACCCATTCGTATCCTAAAATAAAAACAAAAAAAAAAAATATATATATATATATATATATATATATTTAGAATCAAAAAGTCATAGCGGAAGTTTATTAATACAGTAGATAAAGTTGATCTCTTGAAAATAAATTTAAACGATATCGTATGGGGATGGTCGTTGATTAATTCAAGATTTTTAGTACGAGATACGTTCAAATAAATGTACGAATTTATATAATTCATTTGGAATAGTTAAAAAAAAAAAAAGGGAGAAAAAGTAAAAAAAAAGAAAAAAAAATAAAAATAAAAAGCAGTTTTTCGAAACGAAATAGAACGAGGCTGTCAATCTAGCGCTCAATAAAGTTAGTTTAAAAAAATAAAAATAGGAAAAAAAATGAAAAGAGAGAGAGAAAAAGAGAAAAAGTAAATTTATCGAATCGCTCACTCCCCATTTCCCTTCCAGTACCGATCCGTCCCAATGTAGCGTCCTCTTGAAAAGTATTATATCCGATAATTTTATCGGTGCACGTACCGACGAAAAATGAAACGTCTCGCGTGATCGTAGCGAAGTGACGGCTCCTACGTGACGCGAATTTGATCGCGAATGGATAACCGCATTTTCATTATATTGTTGATTTAATTATGAAACTACGTTCTACCTCTACGTCCGGCCAATGAGTGTTTTCATCTCGATTGAAGATTTAGAGGTAGGTATCGAGTAACGCGTATAAAAATTTCTCTCTACCTATCTATTTCTCTCCCATTCTTCTTTTACACACACACACACACACGCATATATATATATATATATATGTATGCGTGTATTCATGCATATCTGCATACGTGTAAGAGTGTATTCATTCAAGGAAGAGCTTTCATTTTAAACGTTTACTCTTGAAATTTAACAAGTATATTAAATCGAATTGGCTTTAATAATAACTTTCCTCGAGATATTCATTACGTATCTTTCGATCAATATATATATATATATATATATATATATATATATATATATATATATTGATTGTATGTATTGTATGTATAGGAATTATTATAAATTCATAACTAATTTATTCCGCGGCATAATGCACTTTTATACTAATTAAATGGACGTATCATAGAATTGAATTGGTCGTAATAAATCGTGCCTGGAAAATAACGTTCTACATTAATATCACGTTGGAATCGAGTAGATGAGATTCGTTCGTCTCGTTGTTGTTTTCTTTTTTTTCTCCTTTTTTTTTTTTCTTTCTTTCTTTATCTTTTTTTTTTGTTTCCTTCTAATTTTACGTATTTTCATCGCAGAAGTCCTTTAACGTGACATCCGGTAAATAAGCTTTGTTGGAAAACAACGGAACGGTTGAATGCAAGAGTTTTCGAGGCACGAACCAACCGCAGAAGCAGTTATTGCACAGCTTTTTCTCTTACCAACCCTCCCGCCATTTAGATTCTTTCTACGAGTGCGTGCGGCATTGGGAGAACACGTTTCCTTTTTCCTAAAGGAATACGTGGATTGAAAATGGGCTGTAACAACCATAAACTCAACGTGAAAAGATAAAACTTCGATCCTTTTCTTCTTTCAACCAACCATTATCCCATTATTTTTATTCCAACGTATGTCATTTTACCGGTATAGAAACCATTAATTATATTTATTGATTTATACGAATTGCAGATATTATATTTACTATATAAAGGTATCATATAATTTTGATTTAATTCAACTCGTCTCATGTCTTGCTGCAATAAGCTGCAAGACTTAATTAAGGAGCATTAATTTGTTAATTTCACCGAAAGAGAAAAAAGGAAAATAAAAGAGAAAAGAGAAAGAAAAAAGAAACGAAAAGGAGAGAGAAAAAAAGGAACATAGTCCTCGTTTTAGAGGTAATTCTCGCTTAATTCGCTTGCAAAATGTTTACCTTATCGGTGTTAATATTTCCATTATCAGGTAGTACCCGCACAGTGTACCGTGCTAATGAGTTTAATTAATAATGAGCTTAATATATTGCAAATGATATAAGAGAAAATTTGAAGCTTTTAATTTAAAACATGATAGAACGACTATAGCAATATCTTGCCTTTGTTAATATTCGAATTTATTGTGATAAGAAAATTATATAATTTGAAAATAAATCTATTTTCTCTTTTTTTTTTTCCTTTATTTTTGCTAATTAATATTTTTTGTTTTTTCTCTTTTTTTTTTTTTTTCTTTTTGTCGTTGAGTTTATTATACGTTACGTAGAATTTCAATCGTTTCAGCCGTTTACATGTTGTATGTATTAGAATCATAGACCATTCGGATCGTTCTTCGACAACAACTCATCCTTTAGTTCCTTCTACCCTACGTTGGTATATTCTCAAAGTCCTTGGTACCTTCTCTTGTGTGTTATATCGCTTTGACTTATCCGTCTTTCATATAAACCCCCCATAGAATCTACTACTACTACTACTACTACTACTACTAGTAGTAGTTACCAGTATTACCACTACCACTATGGCAACCATCCTTAATATTGTCCCACGAGTAAATAGTTTTCAGTTTCCTGTGTCGTCGGTGCCTTCATTCGCTATCTACCATCAATTCTAAAGCTTCACGAGGGTCGTAAGATAAGCAACAATGTCTAGGTGTTTAGTGCTTACCGCACGATGATTTTCTCTTCTCTTAACGTTTATATATATATATATTTTTTTTTTTTTTCCAAATAGAATTCTAATAAAATTCATAGATCCGAGTAACGATGTTATCCATTTTAAATGTTTCTTTTTTTTTTCGTAATACTCGAGAATAATTTTATTGAATTACTTATTCGTAAGAGAAAATAATAAAGAAAAAGTGAAACGACGAGAAAGTTATAGGAATGATTCTGTTTTTTTTTCCTTTCTCTTGTTATTGTCGTTATTGTTGTTGTTTTTATTTCTTTCCCCTCTCCCCTCCCCCCTCCCCCTTGATTTTTAGCACAATCAAAAGTATCTCGTTCGTAGAAGTCTGGTTTTCATTCTTTGGTGTTTTGATGTTCTTTTTTTGGCTTTCGAATTATTTGAGTGGCTCGAACGTTGGCATTGCCATGAACTTAAAAGTTTAGGAAGGAATGGAAAAAAATTGAAGGGCATATAGATACGATGCGAGACGTTGACCGTTCCGAGATGTCCCTTGGCATAAATGGAAAGATACAAATGTATCCAGAGAGCGGATAAACAGGCAATGCGGCTTCCAGACTATGTATGGTGCTTCAATATAAATGTAAATTGGAACCGATTTGAGTGCGCTCGTGGAACATGTTTTGGATTCGAGGGTCCAAGCTTTTCCTTCCTTCCTTCCTTCCTTCCTTCCTTTTTCGTCGCATCGAAAGATTATCCCTACCTATAGAATATTTCTCTCTTCCGTTCTAAACTCTCAAACGCACCTGTTATCAACCACCTTGCTCCGTCGCGCCGCATGAAATTTTCCTCGTTCCGTTAGCTCACTCGCAACCCTAACATCGACATTGTCGATGGATAGGATATTAACGAAATATGCGAAACTTGATAAATAATTTCCCTTGTTTTCATTTTATGTTTCCTACCATCGTCTATTTTAAAGGTATAATTATAAACGGCAGGTAGGGACCGGTACGATGGAAAATATTATCCAAGGGGAGTTGTTGCCATGTAATTAAAAAAAAGAAAAAAAAAAAAAAAAGAAGAAGAAAAAAGGAAAAAAAAAAAGAACTTCTCCAACCGTGTTCCTCTACCGATTTTGAATAAACTCGAGACGATCGGATGTAATATTATTTACCTTCATATATTTACCATCACGATAATAATTTATGCAAAAGTAAATGTAATAAATTTACGTAGATCAGATATAGAGAAGTAATGATTCGGAAATTGGATGAAATAAAGGAAATTCTTGAATTCACATAAAGGATTATTTGGTTAATAATGATAATGATGAATTATCCTACTCAGTATAATCTTCTATTATCCTCATTGTAATACTAGTAGTAGTAGTAATAGTAGTAGTAGTAGTAGCAGTAGTAATAATATTAGTAATAGTAATAATAATAGTAATAATAAAATAAAAACTTTTATCTTAATTTCTATAAAAGATTTAACAAATGAATTTAAAAATGTTGAATAAATTTATTATTTTTAATAATATTTATGAATATCAAATTGTTATATAAAATTAGCTTAACCCATTTAAATTTAGTCGTCTCGACACTGCTAATAACGTCGAGAAAATACACCGCCAGACGATGGATGGTATGTAGACGACATGATAAAATCAGTGTCTCATAAAAGCAGTAGGTATATTCAAACATTCTCTTTCGGCTTGGCTCATCTTGTAGACTCAAAGTAAGCTTGTGAGAGATCAGTTAGAAGGTGAATGAATGAGTAAGCGAGACAGAAACATAGAGAGAGAGAGAGAGAGAGAGAGAGAGAGAGAGGGAGAGAGAAAGAGAGATTGAAACGATATCACTTGAATCATACTAAGATGTCTCTATAGTGCTAATCTGGACACGATCTAACGGCAACCGTAATCTTATCTAGCACGAAGGCATTGCCGTTACCTTTCCCGTTCCCGCTGATGTCCAATCTGAAGTTGTCAGGACCTTTCTGGCCGTCGACAAGTTGACCAAGTCCCCCGGAGAGGTAACCTCCTTCCTCGCTGCCGTCGTATGTTCTATCGGAAAGGTCAACCTCCGAACCCCTCTTTATTCCTTGGGGCATGGAATACGAGACCAGACCCTCTAAGAAAAGAAAAAAAGAAGGAAAGAAAGAAAGAAAGAAAGAAAGAAAGAAAGAAAGAAAGAAAAAGGTAAGAAGGAAAAGTAATGCCGTATTAGTGTGTTTGACCTTTTACGTCACGTACAATCTGTTTGAACAATTATCGACTACTTTTAAACTCTAAATTATCTTTCAGTAAGAAATTTTCTTTTTCTTCTTTTCCTTCTTCTTCTTCTTTCTTTTTTGTTTTTTTTTTTTTTGTTTTTTTTTGTGTTCTTTCTTGTTCATTCGTAATAACACATAATAGAGTATTTATTTAAGACGAAATATTATTTATCGTCGTGGCTTAGAACGTGGCTAATATTAAATTATCACTTACCGATCCATGGACAACCATAAAGCTCGACGCGCATGCACACCATGCGCATATGAGAGGTATAAGGTATGAAACGGATTTTCGTTGCTACAATGGCGGGATCGAAGATCTGTTCTTTCTCTGTGTACGGATTGTTGTTACCCGCCAGAAGCTATAAAAATACAAAATATATCTATTATTCGATAATGTATGTACGTAATATCCTTGTTTTATTGTTTAGTGAAATAAATTAAAAACAAGAAAGAAAGAAAGAAAAGAAGAAAAGAAAGAAAAAAAAAAAAAACGAAATCAAAGAGAAGAAAACACCTGTCTAATAAACGAAATCATATTTCTTTTATCTCTTCGAAATTATTGAAAAATTTTCTAAACTCGAAAAATCCATCATAAATTTGTTATACTAATCGCATTGGATAATCAACCGTGAGTGCGGTCTCAACGGAACAACATCAGTAACGATACAACAAAGTTACGAATGGTAGCTACTACGTTTAAGGTGGTATTGGACTAATGTTAGGACTCGTGCGCATGCGTTCTCTCTCTCTCTCTCTCTCTCTCTCTCTCTCTCTCTCTCTCTCTCTCTCTCTCTCTCTCTCTCTCTCTCTCGCAGCTTGTTCGATGGAGCGTGTTTACAACGTTAAGAACGAATCTCTCGGGTTTCGAGTACCATTTTCCAAATCCGATTAGTAAGGAAAGAGAAAGATAGAAGAGAGGAAGAGAGAGAGAGAGAGAGAGAGAGAGAGAGAGACAGAAAGAGAGATAAATAGATAGAAATAGAGAGAGAGAGAGAGAGAGAGAGAGAGGACTATGGTGTAAAGGGAGTGAACAGTGGCCCGTAAGAGAAACTTCTCTAAATGTAAATGCAAGTGCGTTAAATTTTCCAGGAAGCATCCTGCCCACTCTTGTACTCCTTCCGCATTCGCATCTCAAACCGAATTCGGCGATCGGATGGCGGATAATCCGAATGCGTTTGTTTCCTGAACACATAGGATATACATATACACATACACACACACACATAGAGACAGACGGACAGATATACGCGCGCTCATATATGTTTAATACGACGAAAGGTTAGGACAAAGGTCGATGAATATTCCTAAAATTTTCGCGTTATCGTCTGCATCGATAATAATAACGAGCATCGAATAGATTTTCAAATTCTATGAAATTTTGGAAGAATATTGAGCTCGTTGACTATTGAACATTTCTAATACAGCAGCACAGTGCGGTGTATGGAATTTTCCATTTTTTTTTTCTTCTTTTTCTTTTTTCTTTTTTTTGTTTAATTCTTTCTCGTCGGTCAGCGCGATATCCGAGAGAAAATTGGAAAAGTATAAAATAGAAAAAACAAGGGGAAAGAAAAAAAAAAAAAAAGAAAATCAATTAGTTCTCGTGTAAGATGACCAATGGAGCTATTCAAACCGAACGTGCTTAAAATTTAATATGTTGATTTCAAGGAGCTTCGTGGAATATTTTTTCGTAATGAAAAATTTAATAATTCACTTTGAAATACGTAAACTTTCAATTTCTTTTTCTCCACCCTTTTCTCTTCTTTAAAAAAAATTAGCAAAAATTTACTTTTTCCTCCGACTGGACGTTTTCCTTAAATCACGTTCTTAAAATCTAATAAACAGCGGTAAGAAGTTCATCAGACTTTTACTTTGATCAATGTATTATATTTATGATATCATGTGAGATTTATAAAATACTGAGACATTTAAAAATTAAAACAAAAAAAAATATTTATATATATATATATATACACACACATATACATGCTCATCTACATACATCTTTCTAAATTCTCTGTTTATTTATTACTGCCCCAGACAGCACAATTCTCTTTTTTCTCTCTTTTTTTTTCTTTTTTTTTTTTCTTTTTTCTTTTCTACCGAGAAGGACTAGAAAGAGAGGATCAATTAAATCCCATGAAATTTTGTCCCTCCTGTAAATAATATCTAACGATCCTGAAGGACGTAAACTCCGTGGTACGTTTAAATCACAAGAGATTATTTTTAATAACCCATTCTGTCACCTTAATCGTCCGCAAAAGGAAAAAGAGAGACAGAGAGAGAGAGAGAGAGAGAGAGAGAGAGAGAGAGAGAGAGAAAAGAGAGTGAGAGAGAGAAAAAGAAGAGAAAAAATAAAAGGAAAAAGAAATACAAAAGGAAGTTAGAAGAGAAGATATTTTATGAATATAAAAATAAAGTATCCGATGAGATGAAATTATTTTTTTCTGTATATATATATATATATATTTTTTTTTTTTCTATTTTAAATAAATGATAATCTATTTAAATATACATTATCATACATGTTAGAAAACCTAAATTCGCGCCTAGATGTATCATGTTTGAAAATAATATTCTGAAATTAAAAAAGCAATCAGTTATTTTATATGGCAAATTTTTATCTCGACTACAGTGCCATGAGAATCAAGAGGAAATGGAAATGACCTGTCGTTCTAAGTTTTTTTTTTAACGATCGATCGATCGTTCGATCCTGGTTTTCTCATACTCTTTCTCTCTCTCTCTCTCTCTCTCTCTCTCTCTCTCCCTCTCTCTTTTTCTGGCTCTCGCGATGTCTGACGATATATTAAATGGATTCGTGCCGTTTCCATGAGACTCGACGTTCGCCGTTTTTCTCGTTTACGAGGCGAGAAAGAGTGAGCGCTCAGCGGCAATTTATCGGTTCACGGATGCGTATCGTGCTTGGCTATCGATGACGATGCACTAACCGTGTTCTCGAGATATTCTAGAAATATACATATATGTAAGAGCGTGCCATGCACACTGAGGAAGGATTATTCGGGGATAAAAATCGTTTTCGAACTTGACTTTTTCATTTCTGCGTTTCATATTTGTCGTTTTTATTTAAATTGACACGCGTCCACGACCACGTGCACGTGTGTGTATGTATGTATGTATGTATGTAAATATGCGTGTGTTCTATTTTTGTTTTTGTTTTCGTTTTTTTTTTTTTTTTACAAACATTCAAAGTGTTACTAATAAAAAAAAAATTACAAAGTAATCTAATCGCTAGACCGATCGATATATTTTCAATGAATATTTGACCAGGGGTAAAAAAAAAAGAGTGAAACAGAGAAAAGGGGGAGGTGGTGGAGGGGAAATCAAAGCGATCCTGATATTTGTTCGGTATATTGTAATAAATGGAAAAAAAACAAAAAAAAAAAAAAAAAGAAAAAAAAAGAAAAAGAATAAATATCTGATACGTAACACCAATTGGAGAATTATAATTCGTTCGGTATTTATATAATTTATTTTTCAAAATGGAGATAAAAATGTTAATTAACGATTTTCGAAACGGTTAGTTAGGAAAGGTTACACGGTTTGCACGCTTATATTTGGCATCGAGCTAGCAACGAAACGAGGGAAGCCACGGATGTATTATTACAAGTGCGAGTGGCAAATGCGACCGCGAGTATGACTATCCTGCGGTGCAATGTGTTGGAATACGAGACCAGCCTGGAATATACGCGATAGGAATAATTAATATAGTCATAAACAAGGCTCGCCTTCGGTTTTGCTCGTTGAGCATACTCCGATATCGTTCTGCCTAGACATAAAATTGATATCCCATGCTACTCGAGGAGGTAGAAGTGTGAACCCTTGTAAACTCGAAATATACTTTGCGTAGTCTGATGCTATCTTATATCTAAACGCATATATCCTATCAACTTGATAGATGGCTATCATATGTTTTCGATGGGTATAGTGAACAATAGAGTAATTCATCGTCTTTAGAAACGTCTTTGTAATCGATCTTCAATGAAAGTTTTCAATGAAGTTAGTAGCTCGAAGGATGAAGAATCCTAAATATTGTTTGATTACGGTTAGTCAGATTATCTTGGATAGATAGAAAGTTAGATCTAGGTAGATGAGTCGAAAGTATAAGTTATCTTCTAAATTTTAAATTACACTTCTTAGAAAGTAATTTATATCTATTTATTTATTTTCTTTTCTTTTTTCTTTTTTTTCTTTTCTTCTTCTTTTAGATTTTAATATCACTAGACAGAATTTGTAATTCTTAAAATTATACAAACTTTTCGTTTAATCTTTTAACGTTCTAAAGGATTCAAATGGATTACATTGCGATAAAATTTAATTATAATATTTTTTCATTTAAGTAAACCAACCTTTTTTTTATTCTAATACAATAAGAAACATTATTTCTTTCAAATATGATTCGTCGATGTTACGTTTATTGCATCGCCCAAAATGGTTTATAAGCAATGATTAAGATCGACATTTAATCCAACTGACATCGCGATCAATTTTAATGGTCCATTTTGGCGGCTTTCTTGTCGTTGATGAATGATATTTACGTCATTGTTGAAATTTAAACGAATGGAACGGCCGTGCGTAGGTACTATTATCGGAAGACAATGGAATTCATCGGCTAATGTAATTAATAGTTATATAGTATTCTATTACGTGCTGTTATAGGATACCGTTCTGCGTGTTTTCATTGTTACGCTTCATACACACGCAATAAAATAAAAATGAACACAATGGAAAAAACGTGTACGGTATAAATGATATTTTTATATTCCATTATATCTTCGATAAACATCGAAGAGCATTATTTTTTTACAGTTTTATTTGTTCATTTATTTATTTATTTATTTATTTATTTATTTATTTATTTATTTATTTATTTATTTATTTATTTATTTGTTTGTTTGTTTATTTATAATGCGGACGCAAAAAGTAATTTTCTTAAAAAGTATAGCCGATCGGAAAATTGTCATTTGAAAGAGAAAATTAATAAATAATAATGAAGGTAACGCGAATGAATTTTTTAATTTACTTTAATTTTTTACAAGCAAAGATTTGTAACGTAGCAATGATTCAAGTTTGTCCGCCGATAAAGAAACCTTTCTTATATCTAACCGTACTATACGTTAACTTACAATGACTGAAAAATAGTCCTCGCGAGGGATCCCAAGAAGGTTATAGCCACGATCGAACGTATTTTCTTTGAGGGTTTGACATCCTAAGAGAAAAACTTTATACTCTTCTCGTTCATACTTTTTACCATCGAGCTTTCCGTAAGTCGCTTAAGATCCTCTCGACGTTGTGATATTTTATACTTTCTAAAATGTAACAAATATTACTTGAATCATCGTTAGATCAAAGAAATTGATATTATTTCATCGATATTATGAAAGTGAAATAAGAGAAATATTATTTTTTAAAATTATACATTTGAGTTTGAGTATTAACGATATTCCAATTAAAGTCCTGCGAATGTGCGCAAACAAAAATTCAAAGATAATTTTGTATAATGAAATTGGAACGATATAATAAAACTTAAGAGAAAGTAATAGAGATAGAGAATGAAGCGAACGATGTGCGAGAGAGAGAGAGAGAGAGAGAGAGAGAGAGATAGGGTGCAAGAAAGTAGCGTATTATAGCAAGTAGTTTCCCGTACGATAAAACTAAGATCGTAAACGAGAGTTTTCGCCGTTAAGATAGACCTTCTTTCGCGATTTATGGTAGATAGTATCGATGAAACGATTGGTAATTTTCCCGGAAGGTTCGGAAAAAGGACTGAGAAGAGTTTAAATGCAAGTTCAAGGGGTCATCTCTTAATCCTCTTTTTTCTCACTTTTTATCACATTCTCTCTCTCTCTCTCTCTCTCTCTCTCTCTTGTACTTTCAGAAGCAGAGTAGTAGAACGAGCTTACGCGGCGCCACGAACCGTCCCATTTCCGGTACGGCAGTGTCCGTGCCGCGCGCTGTGTAGGCAATTACTTGGTCGGAGGAACGAAGTAGCGGAAAGCCGCTCGCCTCTAATCTGTTTGTGGTCGAAATCACGTTCGCGCGTTTCGCTAATGAAGAACCATTTAATTTTAACACTTTTCGTAAGATATTCTAAGGTCAAAAAACACAGATTCCATCTCCTTACGCAATTTTTTCATTTTCTCTCTTTTCTCTCCCACTCTCTCTCTCTCTCTCTCTCTCTCTCTCTTTCTTTCTCTTTCAATTTTTTTTTCCTTCTTTTTGTTTTTTCTTTCTTTGAATTCATGAATTGTTACCATGTTACCTTTACGCACAGAAACTAGAATAGGAATTTTAGTATTCGACTGTTTTAGTAATCGGATAAAAGATTAACTAACTCGGTCACAAATGGCTTTACTTTCTTTCCTTTGTGATTTGTCTACACGAAGAAAACGCGAAATACTAAAGCAGACTTTTTCTTTCTTCATTTCTCTCTCTTTCTCTCTCTCTCTCTCTCTCTCTCTCTCTCTCTCTCTCTCTCTCTTTAAAAAGATTTTCAATTTATTGATTTTTCCTAAAGAATAATTTAAAAAATCGATAATGTATATAACGTAGTTATAGCGAGCCATTGCAAAGAGATTATCGATAGACCTCAATGATATTTTCATCGAACGAAGAATGAACGAATCTAAAAGAGAGACCATGTTTCGATTGCTACGCTTTTTACGTAAATACGCGAGGAGAGAAACGATGATAGTTTTTCCTTTTTTTTTTTTCACCCTCCCACCCCCGTCAATCCCCCTGTACCCATGCCCATGCTTTACCTCATCCCAATTGAACGTTTCAACTTAAAAAAGTCTTCAAAGTTAATTCCCCTTTCGTGGCACGTTGCTCGGAGATCGTTCTAACGAGCGATTTTTGAAGAAGAAGAAGAAGAAGAAGAAGAAGAAGAAGAGGAAGGAAAAAAAAAAGGAGCAAGTAGTACGAAACGTTTCTTGTTCCTTCATTTCGTCTTCGAAATTCGTCTTCGAATCAAACGGTACTTATTTCTCGATTCGCTTTCTCCTTCCTCCTATTACTTCAAGTCTTTTTACCTCTCTTTGATTTTATATAAAAATATAGGTATCGGAGATTCGTGAAAAAGAAAGGAACAGTAGACTAAAGATGTCTATTGAGACTGGATTGAAGTTTAAAAGGGTTTTATTTTCTAAAAGTTTGTAGAAAACAATTGAGAGTTAACTTGTAAATAGTTCGATCTCGTTCTATTTTTTTTTTTTTTTTTTTTTTTTAATTATATCAAAAGAAAAAAAAAACAAAAAGGAATATAAAGAGAAAGAAAAAAGTAAAAATCTCTTAAACGAATAATTTGATTTTTATTTTTAAATGACGTCTTATTATTCAGACACGTATCGTTTAGTTCATTCTTATTTATAACACGTTTCGTTTTTTTTTTCTTTTCTTTTTTTTTTCTTTTCTTTTTATTTTCAAAGATCTAATCGTAATTAGATAAAAGGGAACAGTAATAATATCCCGGCGACTACGAAGAAATCGTTTTAATATCGTGGAATAATTAAACCCGGTACATAATCTCAGTTTGTTCGTTCCTATTTATTTTCCCTTTTATTTTCTTTGGCATTTTTTTTTTGTTATGTTCTGTTTCTCTCTCTCTCTCTCTCTCTTTCTCCTTTTTTCTCCTTTGAATTTTTCACATAGTAGCGTGGCAAACGCATGGCGATAATGACCGTCAGCGTAATGACCATTGGGTATGGCCTCGGATAGGATCGTGCTATCTCGTAATAGCGTGGACCTATCCAGCTATACCTCCCCCATCAGGGCAACTATCGCCATATTGCAATTTGAATTTCGCTGAAATCATCGGAAAAAGGCTGCCAGACCGGGAAATGAATATGTTAATTGGCTCTGGAATTGGCTGTCCCTATCAGGTGATTGATTAAAATTCGATACGTCCTGTGCTTCCGTTAAGGCCAAGCGTGATGGAATCGAGTGGCGATGGGAGGTGGAGAAGTGGTAGAAAGGGAATGGTTTAAGGATGGAGGAGGTAGTATAGGAGAGAGAGGATCGTACCTCTCCTCTTCTCCTCTTCTCTCATCTCTCACTCTATCATTTTGCTTGTTCCTTTTCTCCTCCTACCATCCTTCCACTTTCTCCTCTTCCTATCGTTCCTATCGGCCTTTTCCCCTATTCCTCCTCCTCCTCCTCCTCCTCCACCTCCTCCTTCTACCAACACCACCCTCAATCCCCCTTTCAACGGTGCCACTCGCGGAAGTTACTTTGTAGATAAACGAGATTGAAATTTCGATGGAAATTACCGGTGATACCTGTGGACTTAGACGAACTGTCGCCAAGTCAAACAGGGAACGGGGACTCGTCGATTAAGCACCACCACTACCACCATCATCACCACCACCATCATCACCACCACCACCATCACCACTATCATCATCCCCCACTATCTCCTACTACACCCCTTTCCTCCTCGCGTAGCGTCATGGTATTCGCGATGTTAACGATCCTCGGAGTAACGACGTGGGTTAAAGTGCCGTATCGATATTCAATGAGGAGCACGCTCGTTACCTATGGCCCGTGAAATAACACCCATCTCTATCTCTATCTCTATCTCTATCTCTATCTCTCTCTCTCTCTCTCTCTCTCTCTCTCTCTCTCTCTCTCTCTCTCTCTCTCTCTCTTTCTGTCTCTCTATCTATCTATCTCTATCTCGCTATATATCTATCTGTTTCTCGCGCACGCTCGTTCTCTCTCCCTCTCTCTCCCTCCCTCTCTCTCTCTCTCTCTCTCTCTCTCTCTCTCTCTATCTTTCTCTGTCTGCCTATCTGTCTGTCTGTCTGTCTGTCTCTCTCTCTCTCTCTCTCTCTCTAAATGCTGTTTATCGACGGAGCTCCGATAGAATTCTGACGTTTCTACTTGTTCGATCGTAAGCCAAAACAGGCGTATCGATAGCGTTAGCATATGGGAGATATAATAGTTATCTTCCTAGTCATTGAACGTTGATTAATGGAAGATATTCGTTCGGATGGTGCGTGCAGTCCTGTTTAATGATCGATACTAATTTAACTATTTGATATTAGATGATTTCTTCTTCTTCTTCTTCTTTTGTCTCTTTTCGTTTTCTATCGAGTAAATAATTGCGAGAATAATTATAACTTAATTGTGTCACCTTAATTAATTCGATTGAAACGTTTCAATTTAGTCCAAAAACAAAATTTTCATATTTCTTACGAAAACTTTAAGTTCTAGGAGAAGGGGGAGCAGGGAGGGAGGGAGAGGGGTAAAAAAGAAAAAACTGATGAATGATTATATTAATTTCGTATGATACTATATTACTGTTTGTACTACTTCATTCTTCGTTATATCACTTTTGGTTATACCACTTGATTTGTACAAACTTCAAATCGTATTAATTCTTCGTCGATTCATTTTACTTCTTTTACTATTTTGTAGAATAGACATTTTTTAATTTTTTAATCTTTCTATTTTAGCTCTTTATTGTTCGTATTTTTTTTTTTTTAAATTAAAAATTAATTTAATATAATCATATTATTGACTTTATCACTTTACATCCAACAATATCAATGACCTACATATATTTAATAATCATATTTGTATGATAGATCTTTGAATTATTATATACTAATACTAATACTTTTATTATATATACGAAAATTTTATTATTATTATTATATCTATATATGTCTGTTAAAGTTATATTTACCGTAAAGTCTTTAAGGAGTTAAAGGAAGTAACATCTACCTACAGTTGTGCATCTGATAGATGCTCAAATACTCTTCTACGTAGTTTATGTTATGTGAAATCCTAACTTTTACCTATGGGAATTAGCATGTCTCGAGTCTTCGGAAACGTTATCACAGGGGGAAAAGCATGTCTTGTTTTCCATAAGCAGAGCAACACGAAGCTCTACTTCATGCTATGACTTTGTTGGTGTGGAAATGATAAATCCAAAAGCGTGAAAATTAACGAGCTCTCCCTCGAACCTATTTCTACCTCTCTCTCTCTCTCTCTCTCTCTTTCTCTCTATCTATCTATCTGCCTCTCTCTTTCTATCGTCCTACACCAATTACTGGAACTCTAACGAATACTTCAATTTTACACGAAACCGTCCGTCCTAATTTTCCTGCTACATCCTTTCACCTCGTGGTATTACGTACAAAATGTGGATATAATTATTTGAATTGAATTATTCTTATTAGATCATAAGAAGTTGAATTTTCAGATTCTGCCGGTTGTGCATATTAGATAAACTTAATAATTATGCTTAATTAAATCTTGAGTTATTCTGTACTATGATAAAAGTTAAATGAAATAAATTTTAATAAAAAAGAAAAAAAAAAAAATAAGAAAGAAAAGAAAATAAAGAATTTATTCCTTCATTTATTTCTTTCTGTCTTTAAGAAGGAATTTTTAATAAAAATTCAAGGCTTGTTGAATTTCTTTTTTTTTTTTGTTTTGCTTTTTTTTTTTTTTTTTTTTTTGTTCTAATAACGATACCACAATATGTTGGGGGCAAAAAAAAAAGAAAGGTTATACAATCGAAAATCTGTACAACGTATAAAAAGTTCATAGCACTAATAGAAATTAACGGTTTATCATATTTAAAAATATTCTACACGGAATATGGATTAAACGGAAAATTTATAAACGTTCTATAAATTTAACAACTACGATATTATAGCGTGTTTGATAGCAAAATTGATACTTTGGGAATCTCAATATGTATTATATGATCTAACGCGTCGCAATTATTTATAATATGGTTAATTGAACAACACCGATACCAAATGTAATTTGTAATCGATTCCAAATCAATTGAAATTATTATATACGTATAAATAAACGAGACTTGATTGCTGATCGTATTTCTGATTTTATCATGATGATTCCTTGTAAATAGTGACGTTAACTGGCATTTTATATTAATCTGAAATAAAATTAACTTCCGTATGTTTCTTTTTCTTTTTTTTCTCTTTCTTTTACGAAACCACAAAAATTCTCATAATCATATATATTCATTGTGGTATCATTAATTTTTTAAAAATTTATTGATATTTTTTTTTACATATGCAAACAGAACATCGAATGAAATGCGTTCATCTATGTGCAATAAACAAACTAAACGTGTTATTCCCTATACCCAGGAAATTGTTATTCAACCATTTGCATCAGCAGGATTGGGTTATAATCATTTAATATTCATAGAATCATCAAGTCGATTTTCATGTTTGTTTACTGTTCCCACACACACATACACACACGCACACACACACACACATATATATATATATATACACATTCTGATCAAAAATCAAAAGATATATCATTAATAAGATAATTCGTATACCGAAGATACCGAAGAACACAAGTATATTCTTTTGCGTTAAGTGAATTAAAAGAAGAAGAAAAAAGAAAAAGAAAAAAGAAAAAGAAAAAAGAAAAATGAAAAACAGAAAGAAAGTGAAAGAAAAGAAAAAGAAGAGAAAGGAAAGAAAGCGAAAAAAAAAGATAAAAAGAAAAAAAGAAGAAAACGAGAAGAAACAAAATGAAATGAATTTGAATTGAAAAACGGATTAGAGAGGATAAAATGCACGAAGATTTTGTAATGAACAATCTAATATATATTAATTTTTAAATCAATATATTACGTCTAAAAACGGCCAGACGGGACTGTGACGTTTGAACGGAAATCGTTAAAGTAACTTTAGAATAGAAGGATCCTAAGTAATGTGAAAAGCAGACAGAGAAGAAAATGTTAGATATGGGAATGATGGAAATACGAAAGAAGAGATCCTTTTATAGAAAGAGAGCGAGTAAAATATATATTTATATATATATATATATATAGAAAGAGAGAGAGAGAGAAAGAGTCGGTCGCCTTACCGCTTCTTTCCACCAACTGAAGAAAACGTTGGGTGCGTTTACTATAGAAAAACGCTTGCGGAAGGTTCGGGTCACGTACGACGAGGCGATAACGTAGTCTTCCTACACTCGGACGTAAAGAAACGAGCGCGAGTGTGCGCACACATGTCTACTTAGATCAGTATGTATACCATCACAAACGACTCCCGCAGTCCAATCCTCCCCGTTCAACCCTGCTACCTCACAATTTCCAGCTCTTCTCTCCGCTCGTTCATTCTCCCAGTCCGTATTCAAAGCACAAGGAGTAAAAGGAAAGAGCGCGTGCACAAAGATCACATGCCGCCCAGATTGAGGCTGCAGGGTAAACGTTCGTGTTCCCACCCTTGTGACTACTCTCTCTCTCTCTCTCTCTCTCTCTCTCTTTCTCTTCTACTCTTACTCTTTACCCTCTTCACCCCTTACTCCGACGGATATCTCCTACGTTACGGTCTCTCTCGCTTTGAGCAGATCTGCGTGAAAATGGGAAAGAAAGTCTGGCGCAACGGCTTCGTTCCTGGAATAAACGAGATACCGCCGTGCTTGTGCGTTGCTTCTCTATGTCTACTTTAGATGTTTCTATCTTTCTTCTGTGGTGTGCAGATATCTATCTGTATGTGTGCTACTGGGTTCGTAGATATAACGTAAGAGCAAAGAAATCATCAATGGTACGAGAAATATCAGAAGCTCCTCGATGACAACAGTTCCACGATTGATGAAAACCGCGATCTCTTTTCTCCGTAAAAGGATCGTTCTAGAAAAAGTTTCTTTTGAGCGTTCCGTTACGTCATCATCGAGCGATGGATTTTTCTTCTCTTTTCTCGTGTGTATGTAAAAAAAAAAAGAAAAAAAGAAAAAATACAGAAAAAAAGGCACAAATAAAGAAATAATAATAATAATAAATAAATAAAAAGAAAAAAAAAAAAAAAAAAAAGAAGAAAAAAGAAGGAAAACAGAAAGAAGAGGAAGAAAATGGAATTCAAGCTTCGCATTAACGTTTTACAGTTTTTTTCACGGGCTAAAGAAATTCTAGGTATTGTTTCGTAAATTTATTTTTAATTTTAAGTCACGTAAATTTCCGATTTAGAGCAATTCATTTAAATTGATTACGCTACGTAACATCCGCTAAAGAATTCTTTTTTTTTTTTTAATCTTTCAATTCGTTACTAAAAATAACCATCGAATATCGTGAGAACGTTCAGTCGGATTGGTAACTCGCTCTCGAGGGGAAGCTTAATTGAATTGCGACCGGAACGAAGCGCGATAATGATAATAAATATGTAATAATAATAATAATAACAGTATACCTATATGCATATATAAAAATGCGAATTGAGTTTACTATACACAGCGTAAGGGAAGGGGTGGAGGAACGTTGGAGGGGCGGGTGGGGGGGAAGAGGAGGTATGGCGGGAGTAGGAGCAGGAGGGCGGATGGTGCCATTTGAAAAATGGTCTCTTGCTTGTTACGATTGATTATATCCATACCCCATAGAATTTTTCGTTGGAAATAAATGCACACGCATCCTCTCTTTATTGTGTTTCCATTAAAGTTCCATTTACAAAATGTCGGCTTGCGATCGCCTACGAACAAAAGCCCTTGTATTCTCTCCTCCCTTTCTTTTTTTTTTTTTCTTTTTTTTCTCGTTCTCCCTCTTCCCCTCTCCCTCTCGGCGCGATATCAATATCGATTTATTATTTTCCATCTACCATTTTATCTCCTCGCCCCCTTCCCTCCTCCTTGCCCTGGTGACAGTTACACACATATATGTATATATATATATATATATTTGCCATTTGCCATTGATCCGTCAAATTTGTTACTACAATTTCACCCCCCCCCTCTCTTTTCCGTTTGCATGTTTCGTTAATAACAATCGATTCGCTTTATTTGAGAATTCACGATGCCCCGGGTGCTACCATATTACGCGACATTCATTTGTATATACTAGGTACATTCGGGGGAGTAGCGCAAGGGGAGACGGAAGTAGGGGCTTGGAGGATCTATCTGGTCCCACGAACTTCCATGAATTCATTAGCCCAGCCAGTGTTTCCGACTAACGTTCAGTAGTAGGTATCGCGCACACGTTTCAAGCATTTCGTCCTTCCCGTTGTCTATGCAAATGCACTTTATTTTCTCACATTTTTCAATTTCCTAATGTCCCTGGTCTCTCTTTCCACTCTTACGCTCTCTGCTCCTTCCGTTTCCCGTTTTCAAGTGAAAGTTTAACGCGGTTGCGATCTTCTCTATTCCAAACGCGTTCTCGTAAAATATATACAAGGAGTTACGCGAGATAAATTGTTTTCATGTTGTTTCCCCAACAACTTTTTTGACCATGGAAGATAGTCATCGGGATGTGAAATACTTATGTAATGAGTCATAGAACGAGGAATGATGTCGTGTGCGGAAATAAGAGGGAAAGGAGCTTTAAGAAGAAATTTGAATAAAAAATTATTCAAATTATGTGTCTCTTCGAGTGATTTTAATAATGTTCATTTTAAATCAGTATAGATCAAATACGTTCTTACGTTTTTCAGTTTTGACCTAATTATTTCGAATAGTAATATGGACGATCGATGTTACACAGACGAAATGTCATAATCGAAATCTATGCATTTCCAATCTATATATATATATATATATATATATATATATATATATATATAAATATATATAGATATATATAGACCGTAATACAAATAGGAATATGTCGGGGAAAGACTGTTTGATGATTTAGCTGAACATCAATGACAGTATTTCTCTAACCAAGCCAACGTATTCCCCAACCCCTAATGAATATCCTATCTAGGATTATCATGTTGAAGAGACGCTAATTAACACGTCACATACCGTAATGGCCACTTAACTGGACAGTGCTTCTCATTTGTAAACCATAGGTTTCCGTCAACATGTTATGTATCTAACTTGAAAGATAGAGATAGAGTGAAAGAGAAAGAGAGAGAGAGAGAAAGAGAGAGAGAGAGAGAGAGAGAGAGAGAGAGAAAGGGAATACAAATGGTGTTCTGCCTCGGGGTTATCGCTCTTCTTCTCTTTTCTTCTGTCTGTCTGTTTGTCTCTCTCTCTCTCTCTCTCTCTCTCTCTCCCTCTCTTTCTCCCTCCCTCTCTCTCTCATTCTTCCGTTTTCGAAGGAGAAACGAGTGGATTTTCCACGCTCAAAAGAGTGAAATTACACTCGTCGCGCTACCTTTTTGTTTCTTGTGAAACGGAGGCAAACGTAATCGGATTTCGTCGGCAAGAGCAATTATACAAGTTAACCGTAATTCATTTCGGCAATTTAAGATGACTCTCTCTCTCTCTCTCTCTCTCTCTCTCTCTCTCTCTCTCTCTCTGTTCCTCTCTTTCTCTTTCTATCATGTTCTCTCTTTTGAAAAGCGGCCATTCGCTATCAATCCCTTTAGGAATGGAAAGAGTGAACGAGAATCGTTAAGAACAAAGAGAAAGAAAGGATGGTTAGCTTTTCTCGTTTCGTTTTGTTTCGCTTTTATGTCCGAGATGATGAAGGGCCATCAGATTGGACACAGCTTCCTGGATTCTTAATTAGATAAAGTCGAAAGAAAAATGATGGAAGGAGTGAGAGACGCGAATCGACAGTCGTATATACGTATATAGACCAACCTCAGTGCCACGTCGATTTCTCCATCGCACCCACTTGTTGAACCCAGGTCGCCAATACTCGACGAAGTATTCCTCTGTATACTCAACGCCATGACCATTTCCGAATCTACCTTGAGTCCTGACCGACATAAGCACGCGAGGACTATGAAGGTTCACTTCGAGATACTCCTTGCCTTCCTTCGTTACCATATTCTTTGGACACCACGCACCACCTCCTTTGTCCTGTCGTAATCTAAAAAACAACAAAGATAACATAATAAGAAGAAGAAAATGAAAAAGAAAATTTATATGCATATGTAATATAATTCAAAGTATATGTTAATATGTAAGAATAGAAAATCGATGATACAATAAATCTTAGATAAATGCACAATAAAAAATTGTAATACGACATGGAACGATATATGAAAATGTTTCAAATTATACAAATTCAATGATACTCATTTTTTTTTTTTTTTCTTATTTTTTTTTTTTACTTATATTATAACGATTTAAAGATTATTTTTTAAATCAATGCATTATGAGCTTTATTTCTTGGAATTATCTCACTTTTGTTAGCTGCTAAGTAATCTTGCGAATAACATTTACATAAGAGTTCACTTTAATAATAGGAAAGTTGAGAAGATAAAGAGAGACAGACAGAGAGAGAGAGAGAGAGAGAGAGAGAGAGAAAGAGAGAATCTACATGGAAATATTTTAGATGGCTTGAAGGAGAAGTACCCACTATCATAGAGAAACGGCATGCCCGCATGTAAACAATAGACCAGGCGAAACCCACTGAAAGCGTTTGCGGTTAATTAGGTAGCAATGCCGTTAACAGTGTCCTAGCTTCTGCCCAACCTTGTCTAAACCTTCTAGTAATTTTAGCTTTCTCTCTCTTCTCCGTATTCTCTCTTCTCTTAACTCTTTGAATCTCTAATCTCTATATAAAGGAAATGTCAAGTATGTTCGTAGATCATATAGAACACGTTAATATTAAACCATAATCCTTCTCGAATAAACGTAATTATTGTAATACGAATATACGAATATTATTTATAAGATTATGTAAAAAAAAAAAATCTTTTAATCCATTACCTAATTGAATAATAATAATAATTATTATTATTATTATTATTATTATTCGTAAAAACAAACAATGTTATATCACATTGATATCCATTATTACTGTGATATTTAACATTTATCAATCATAAACATGATAGTTGATTGTTATTAACATAGAACAACGTGATATAGTATATGTTTTGGAAAGAAAAAAAAAAAATTGAATGTGCGAAAATAACTCTTTTTTCCTTGTTTCTTTGTAAAAAAAAAAAAAAAGAAAAAAAAGAAAAAAAAAAAAGAAGAATTTTATTCTAATAGGAAGTCAATATAATCTCTGAAAGGAAATTTACGAAGATAATAGATAACTCTTTTGTTGGTGTTAGGATGGAATGTCTGGTGGAAAATAGTCAAGCTGAGAAATGCACTGTGCTCGGGATTCATGAGAGAGTGAGAGATTTCAACCTCGAGAGACAGAAGCAGAGAGAGAGAGAGAGAGAGAATGAGAAGGGTTTGGAGGAGAAAGGGAATAGAGGGCAGGGTATTATGGGTGCCTCATCGGTCGAAAGGTGCATTAGCATTGCTAATGACTTGTGGTCGTTACCGTCACACGCGTCGGTAGCAACCAACCCTTTCCTATGCTTAGTGCCGCGAAGCACATTCGTTATGAACCCCGCAAAGTCAGCAGGTTCTCTGCGTTTTCGCAGACTCGATGCTAAATAGGAACGAGATATCGAGACTCTGTGTGTTAGCAACACATTTCCATCTTCTACAGGAAACTTTCTCAATACTCACCTTCGACTTTGTCTCCGGTATTACCATTGTATAGCTCGTTGGTTTCGTTTGATCTATAACGAACGTTTATAAATTATTGTTACTTTTTAATCAAATCACTTTAACGACCATACAACATCGTATGTTCTTTTAAATAAATTGAAACAAATGAAAATGTGTTAACACGGACGATGCTAGAATTAAAAGATATGAAAGTCGATAAATAAGCTTAGTAATTTTAAGAATCCTCGGATAAAAGAATATATTTACTAAAATATATTTCTGATATATATATATATATATATCAATAAATTTTTAATAAAATTTTTGTTGTCGCATTCACGATACAAAAAAATAATAATCTCTTTTTAGCCGAAGCTGATGCACGTAACAGAATGAAATACATTGGCGCGTAACAGCCGTATACGTTATTTTACATTTTTTATCTATCAATTTAACGAGAATAAATCATTTTAGTGTGCGGCATCGCGTATTTTTCAAATTTTATCGATAATTTATATACTCGTTCTCGCGAAGAGAAAATTTCCATTTTGACGTTCACTTCGCAACTTGTCAATCGAGTTGAAAAACAAAAAAATGCGTGAACACCAAATATGATATTTATATATTTCTATAATAAAGTAATATTTGTGGAAATAAATGATAAAGCTATTTTTTTTCTTCTTTCTCTCTCTTTTTTTTTTTTGGTTTATTTCTTTCTTTTTAAATACATAATTGAATTAATTTGACTAAAACGAAGAATAATTAAATTGAACGCCTATCAAATATTTTTCGGATCATTTGATTGTTAAACAGAAGATAGATAGAAATTATTTATTCGAGTTTTCGGTGCTTTTAAATTTCGAAATTGTAGATTAGTGTGTCATTGCAGTAATGATTGGAAAATCTGAAATAATAGAAAATTTTGAACAAAAATAAAATAGTTTCAGATGATATCAGTGAGTGCCGACCGTATTGGTCGGACATGTGAACAATGAAGTTGAAGATTGTTTCGGCACTTATTTATTGTCGGCCAGAGTTAACGTAATTGTTAACGTCATATCGTATTTCTTTTTCTAATATTACTTTTAATTTTCTTCTCTTTCCCTTTCTCTTATTTTATTCCATTTAGAAAATTATTTCTTCCATGAAAAAACAAAGAAAAAAAAAAAAAAAAAAAAAAAAAAAAGAAAAAAGCATCGGAACGATACATATAGAAATACTTCTTAGATTAATATTCTTTCTTTTCAAAATTCGCACAATGATATTTTACAATTTACAGTAGTGGAGAATTTTAAAGAAGATAAAGATAGAAGATAGAAATAGAAATAGAGATAGAAATAGAGATAGAGATGGAGAAAGATAGAGGAAATCATGAAAGACGAATTTACGAGCTGTACGAACGTTTTAACGGTGTCTGATCTCTGTGGGAAATCCCAAGCGAATGTGTTATGCAGTGACTCTGAAAGCAGAGAGATTGGTTCGTGGAGGGAAAGCAGAAGAACGGAACCATTCGTAAAAAATAAAAGATAGAAGAAAAAACGAGCAAGAGGAATGGTCTCTCTCTCTCTCTCTCTCTCTCTCTCTCTCTCTCTTTCTCTCTTTCTCTTCTGGCTGTCCGAATCGTGAAAGCGGAAAGCGGAAAGCGGAAAGCGATTGCGATGGTTCAAAAATTTACCGAACGCGCGGATGCTTTCTTCTATCATATTTTTTTTCCCCCCTCCCCCTTCGTCAATTGAATTTACACGCGTGACTTTGTTTCGTTGAAATTAATAATTTATTAATATTACACGATTATACGTATTTTCTTCAATTGTCAAAATCCATTTGTTCGGAAATGAAATGTCTTTGGAATCATATTATTCGGATAATTTTTTCTCTTGTCTAGTTGAGCGTTTTTTTTTTTTTTTTTTTTTTTCTAAAAAATATTAAAAATCACACGATGAAATTGTTTTTCGGAAATAAATGTACCATTTCCTTTTTTTTTTTATTATGGAAAAATTACTTTTCAAATATTTAATTTTCATCCTCCAATGACAAAATATCTTCAAATGAAAAAAAAAGATAAAATATATATATATATATATATATATATATATACGAATTTCCTCCTTCCTTTTATGTATGGTGTTATTGAACATTCCTGGAATTCTAATGTCGTATGTGGCATCGACTAAATGACCCGTGAAAATTCTTGCCGATCCTACCCGATTTTACGGGACTTCGAATCGTCCTCTTTTTCTCTCTTATCTTAAACCATCGACCATTTGGGAATGGTAGTAACGAGAAACGAGGAAGGCTTAAAAGTACAGTAGGGAAAAAGAATATGGAAAATCTGTATTATCCAACAACGAATCGTGCTCGTTCGAAGAATAGTATCGTTTGAAAAAGCGAGCATCTCACAATACTTTTCCTGATTCGAATCAGAACGATATCGTTACGGTATCGATACGGTATTCTGGACTTTTTTTTTTTCTCTAGTACTTCGGAAGAATGGTGGTTCATTTAATAAAAAAAAGAAAAAAAAAGAGAAAAAAAAACGGAACAAAAAAAAACTGAGCGTATAAAATGTGTCATGTAGTTTATCGATTTTCTTTCAAAATAGTTTATAAATGATTTTTTAAAAATCTTTTAAAATATTTACATCGATCGGCTTTTCAAAATAAAATTTTATTATAAAAAAAAAATTGATATGATCTGTAAAGATATACAACAAGATCTATAATGGCATATGTATGTATGCATATATATATATATATGTGTGTGTGTGTGTGTGTATGTGCGAGCGTGTGTGTGTGTGTGTATATGTATAATACAAAGATATTATAATTTTCTACCATCAGAATCAGACAGGCTCTTTCAATTTCAAAGAGTATCGACAAGCGCGTTGGATGGATAATGGCTATAAGCTCTTGAAAGCTCGCTTATACGTTACAACCCTTTTCCAAAAGTTAACCGTTGAAAGACGATAACAGAGATAAAGCGGCATCGGTATATACATTTATAATACCGTATCACGTTATCTTAGCTTTTGGCCTGTGACCCTAACGAGAGTTACGTGCTGCCGGAAACACGTCTGTATATTCAACCAAAATTCCACAACGTCTTCCTGTCTCCCGAGGTTAGAACTTTTGGGTGACAAACAATGATCCACAAACAGTTCTGTGTGTGTGTGTGTGTGTGTGTTATGTCTTAAAGAAAATAATATCTCTGATTAACTCTCTGTTATTTCTATTTTAACAATGACAACAATTCTATATTATTGTTATAGCATAAATATGTACATATATATATATATATATATATACATATATATATGCATTATTAATCAAAATGTAAAAAAAAAGAAATAAGAAAGAAAGAAAAAAGATAAAAAGAAATGAAATTGCAAAGAGAGAGTTTTTAAGCTTCGCTAATGCAAAATAACAATGAGAAGAAACGTGTTAAGATCCATTGTCCATGGGAAAAGAGCTTGAGGGAATGGCATCTATCTTATCGCAATGTAAATCAAGCTTGGACTATGAGTTGAAACCGAGGAAACAACTCGTCTCACTTCATTCTACGTGGTGGGTGAAACGTTCCCGCGGTGAAACGTAATGGAAGTGGGCGTTGCGCGTCGTCGCATTAACGCTGTGAAAGAGCAGCAAAATAATCAGAACGTTCCCCTGTTCTCGTCGTTGAAAGCATAAAGCGTTGGATGAGCGTCGATAAAAGTGCTAAGCTCCGGTAGCTGCCGCTGGTGATGCCATTGCTACTGCTGATACTGCTCTACACCCTTCTCCTCGTTTCTGCCCAGGATTCTTTTTATGTTCACGAGAATCCTTTATGCTGATGTGCTTCATACGCGGTTTATCGTAAGGCTAGTGCAATGAAATACCTGATGTTCCTGGCTCCCGTCACTGGCATACCCAGTTGTTGCTAGCTGCTGCAACGTTGGAATGTTGCGATGAAATGATGAGTGAAGTGAGAGACAGAAAGAAATGCATATAGATCGATATTTCCTATCAAAGCCAATCTTCTTCGTGGTAAATTATGAATACGTTCGAATGAAATCTTCCCTCGAAAAATGTGAAAATATCTTCATCTTTGCGTTCGGTTTTTCTTTTTTTTTATTTTTATTTTTTATCCTTTCTCTCTCTCTCTCTCTCTCTCTCTCTCTCTTCCCCGATGAAGAAAAATAAAGAGTTCGAATAAAATATCAGAATCGAAGGAAAATAGTTCTTTCGATGGAAATATTCTTGAAATATTACTTTGATTTATATACCTGATGATATATATATATATATAATAACCAGTTGATATGATTATATATATAGTACGAGTTTTCTTTTTTTTTTTTATTTTTTTGTTTTCTTTTGTTTTTTCTTTTGTTTGTTTCAAAGCTATTTAGCATAAAATTTTATAGTGACAAATAAAGACAGTAAATCGAAGAACGATATAAATACTTCTGGGTATTGTTAATTAAAAAAAAAAAAATATATATATATATATCATATTGATTAATATTTCATAGTTATTGACCATTGAATATAAAATTTTATGAAATAATTTTTTAGATTCGTTAAATAAAAACCATCGGAAGAATCGTTCGATGAGATCTGATTATTTTCAAATGCAGAATGCATAA
>NC_062198.1:5533008-5593008 GCF_912470025.1 Vespa velutina | reverse complement strand
CAATTGCGTATCGTACGTGAACCGCAAACGAATTGTCTCGTTTAGACCGATCAATGTCATTCGTAGCTTTTGATTTTTGCGGTTTGCAAAAATCGCTTCAACTTTGTTTTTCCCGTGTGACGAATTATTTATGATAGGGATAAAGAGACAGAATGAAAAGAAGTAATAAAATAGAGAGGATTTATTTATCGGACGGAACGGCTTTAAAGGTTATAAAGCAATAAAAGGGGATAGCGGTACCGTGAATATCCCAGTACGCGTATCATGAATTTTTGAATTTAAGCAAAAGATATTCCAGTACCGATACGAATTCAGATGGAAACAATTATTAGGCAAGCAAAAACACGCCTTTATTAACGTTCGTTGATAACAGAAAAAGATAGGAGATAAAGGGAAAGAAAAAGAGATAGAGATAGAAAGAGAGATAGATAGAGAGAGAGAGAGAGAGAGAGAGAGAGAGAGAGAGAGAGAGAGGAATTTGTTTCTATATGAGTATATGGCAAAATGACCATGGTACTTGGCATCCAACACAAACATTGGATTATACCTGTGCGATATCATTGTTCTCCCTTACCTCGCATGCTTCGGCCCAAGACTAGGATCATACATGGAGCTGGCCGTGATGTCTTCATTGGGGATTTCACCGCTCTCCATGCCCAGAGCGTTGGCGCATTGTCCTGAAACAATTGGAGGGGCTACATTAAACCAGAGATCAATGTCAATCTGTATACGTCGTTAACTTCTAACCGTTTGTTCTGTTGGTTCTATGATACAAATAAATCAAGACAATAGTATACCTATGGAAATTAATTAAGTTAATGCTTTTCGAGAATTCGTACGAGTTTCGTGATCGTAATCAAATTCAAGGGAGATAACGAATTTGAATTATAGATAATATTATCGCGCCTAGCTTTGTTCTATTCTGTATGAGCTAACGTTAGAAAGGATAGCGCAAAAGGACAGTAGGACAAGGGTGTAACGATGAAAATGTTGGTAACACACAGGTAGGCGAGGTCCATGATAAATCGTCGAGTTTGCAGGGAAGTCATGTACAACTCGAACGAGCGAGAGAGAGAGAGTGAGAGAGAGAGAGAAAACGAGAGAGAGTGAAAGATAAAGAATGGAGGGGTAGTAACAACAAGTTGCGATACGCCGTTGCACTTAAGCTACGGTTCTGCAGTTACGTGGCAAAGTTTCAAAATTGCAGAATGCAGCGGACGTGGGATTAGCCGGACGGCTCTTCGCGCGACCTATCCTGCTGGTTTACCTTCGCACACTCTCCTCATTCTCTTTTCTACCCCTCACACTATCTCCTCTCATATCGTTTCCCATATTACGCCATCGGAATATAACTTCGAGAGTATTTCTAACAATGCTTTACGTTTCACCTAAACCCCAGAATGTACTTGGATATACCATAGATGCATGGAGATTTCTGCATGTATTCCAGTCGATCCATACGACTTGCAGCAATGTTTCCATTACGTTCCAGCCTGATTACAACAAAAGTAACTTCAATGTTGTGGGTATCCAGAGCTAGATCAGAAATCGTTCCTGAAGCCCCATTGTGTCTTGAGTGACTAAACTAGCTGTTGTGATATGCAAGCCTTTCGTTAAACTCCAACGAATATTGAAGTTTCTCTACAAATAGAAGTACTTATAACATACTACTCAACTAGTCTCACTAGTTATTCTCTCTAAGCTTATGTATTCGTATAGAGCTTAGAATAATCCTGAGAAACTCTCGAAATTTCTCGTATAATTCAACGTGTGATTTTTGGATGATGGAATAGAAACTCGAATCCGTTGGATGATGGAATCAAAGATTGTACATAATCTTTGATATAGTGTGTCTCGAATAGTTACAACCTGTATATCGTGTATAAACGAAGAAAGTTCAGTTCGTGGTACGGATTGATAACCATTACGAAGCCACGCGGCTGGTCTCATGTCCCAAGGCAATAAGTCACTTTGACGTGTCGCGACGTTCTAGACGCAACGCGTTTTAACACGTCGCGTGCATAACAAATGGTCCGAACGAATCGCGACACGATCGATATGTTGCCATCACACGGAAGTCGTATGTATACGTGTGCTCCACGTCATTGAACGAGATCGATAGGCGGTGGACCGGTATGATATTTTAGAACGCTTTCGCCGTTCTACGACGATGGATTGTTGTGTTACCTTGGAAAATACTAAAGCTAGAAGATTGAATTCTTTTGATTCTCTCTTGGGATATTATCGATTTCGAATTAAGTCGATTTCATTAATACCCATTACGTTCCATTGTACACTATATTCATTGACTTAGGCGAAAACGTGTTCATGTTTCATTCAATTTCGTTCCTTTTTGTTTCGCATTTTCTTTTCTCTTTGTTTACTTTTTTTCTTTCTTTTTTTTTTTTTTTTTTTTTTTTTTTTTTTTTTCTTTTTCATCGCGGACAAAAGTCACGTTTAAATGAAGTCTATCGGTATACGAGAAAAAGAAAGGGAGAACAAAATTCACTACGTTGTTATCGCACAACGTAATAAATTCAGTAAATATTATAATGGAACATATAGAATATTTTCGTGTAAAATTGGATCATAATAAACAGAGTGAACGTATATAAAAGTAGGCGCGTAAACGGTAATGATAATTTATCGTTTGCAAAATGTATTGAGTAAATCAAGGAACGGGATGTAATATATTAATTCATTCTAACTGGAACATATGAGAATTTATAATACGATAGGAATTCAATAGGATTATGCGATATAAATTAATAAGATTCTTTTTCTTTTGGTTTCATATTGAATAAAATTGATATTTTACTATGGCCATTAATTGACTCACGTTAATGAGGAAAAGAAAGAAAAGAGAGAGAGAGAAAGAGAGAGAGAGAGAGAGAGAGAGAGAGAGAGGAAGACAGAGACAGAGACAGAGAAAGAAAGAAAGAGAGAGAGGCAAAGGAACAAAAATTAAATGTAACAAATAAAGAAAACAAAGCAAAAAGAAAAAATAATAACAAGGAGGAAAGAGCTCAGCCGCATAGGCAGTGCCATGCGAGAACGATTTAGTACAATGACACTCGGCCGTTCGTCTGCGTCTGAGCAGCTATTAGATAGTATTGTTAATTCATCGTGCGGCTGACATTTCATTTGCGTGGGTACAATAGCTCTTCAAGCTGGCAGATGCGTGAGAGACTCGTGCGTCCGTTTTACGAGAAGCGTTCACTTTGCTTTCAAGGATGGAAAAAGGGATAACTATGTATAATTGTAAATCGATCGTAAAATAGACGTAACTGGATTTGTTTTTTACTTTTGATGAACATCCAAGTAATAATGGAACAAAACATTTTATCTCATTAAACTATCGTAACAAATATGTTGTTTTAATTGAAAGTTGCTAGTATTCTATTAGTATTCAATAACTCTTTAGTATTTCAATATTATAAATGACAATGAAAATGGTATAATCCAAAACAATCAAATATAAATTCTTTACTAGTATTGATAATATCTGATAATAATAGAAATATTATTCGTACATTATAATTTATACAATAGCTTTGAACAATGGATCTTCTATATCGATCTAGTAACCTCATTGAATACTATCACACGTAAATGTGTGCTTAAGAAACCAAAGGAAATTCCAAGGAATGAATTGTATTCCCTTGTACGAGTATATGTACCTTCCTACAAACGGAAAGTACCCCAGGGACGATGCATGGCATACTTATTCCACGAGTACGTGTGTACATTCCTATGTACGTTTCTCAATTCATTGTTCCTTCGTTATGTGTATGCAACGTGATTTTGATGCAAAAAAAAAAAAAAAAAAAAAAAAAAAAAAAGGAAAAAAAAAGAAACGAAAACATGCAAAAATAAAAATTATTATATTATTCATTTCTCTTAAGCGTAATATTTAAAAAAAGATAATAAAGATTTTTTATTTTGTATATATAAGAAAGAAAAAAATATTGGACTGTAAAATCTGATAAAACTTACCTAGATCCAGGCATCGATAACAAGGTAACGATAACAGGATAAAGATGGCAATGAGTAATCTTCGAAGCGAAGCTAAATCCAAAACTATAGCAAACACCGACATGTCACCGACGACCTGGGTCATCGACCTGGACGTACCACCAACGAGACGTTCCTCATCACTAACTATTGCCGATCCTGAATTGGTTCGGTCATCGAGCATGTCCCTGGCATATTTGTAACCGCGAACTGCTGATTTTCCGTCGATAACCTGTGCAGAAAATAAATAGTAGATGTTATCAAATATTCAATATATTATTATTAGAACGAAGTCTTCAACAAAGAGAGCAGATCGATATCATTTCTTTTGATAGTTCAAAATTCGACTGTACTTTACACACACACACACACACACACACACACACACACACATATATATATATATATATATATATTTGTTTCTTATTTATCATAAGGTTCAAGAACCTATTCTATCTAAGATGACTCTCAAATATCATTACTATCGATGAAACGATATATATTTTTGTCGGTATATCCCTTTTCCATTTGTTCATTCTAACAGATAGGATATACGTCTACACCTTGGCAAGAGGGTGAAAACTATTTTATTCGATGAATGCGAGGTCGCAGCAACGCCCGTTAGATCCTCCTTTCCCGGCCCATTTATACTCGCCTCACACGTAGTCACAGATATATACAGCTACATAGAACGCGTTTATATAAAGCAGATACGTAGACACGCTCACGATCATCGTCCTTCCTACACACCATCCACTGAAGCAATCCCTCGTATCTCGCGAGTCCGGACTTAGCTTGGAAACTGCAAGATATTCCGACCGCGTCGACCCACATTGAAAGTTTCCTCGAATGTACGTAACTACGCAGGTAGAAAGACGCGAGTGTCATTCACCTCCCTACCACCATAGACGAAGAAGAGAGAACTGAGAGGGTTGGTTTCTGTACTTTGAAAAGTAGGACACTGGCAACGTGCATCAAGTAGGACTAGAAATGATTATCGAGAAACTATGGTACATAGTAGATTTTAAAGATATTACAAAAGTAATTTAAAATGTTAGACGGTAGGATATTATCATGGGAAGGTTAGTTTTGGGTTTTTGGGGGAAGAGAGAGAGAGAGAGAGAGAGGGTTAGATATTAAAATTTCTCTCATTTGATAACACACGTTTTTCTTCGGATATTCAACGTAATTAAATTCTTTAGAAAGTTTATATATAAAGATCTTTAACCTCCGTTAAAAAAGGATTAATATATGCACTTTACAAAAGGTCACGTTATTATACCGGTTGAAATTGATCTACTTTATCCTTTATCCCGTTCATGGATTTGATAACAAGGAGTTACAGTGTTATAGAAAAATCGGGGCTACCCGTTTGCTGAATCGAACGTACCTACCATTCAACTGAATTGTGATGGTGGAAAGGGAAGAGGGATCTTTCTAGGAACGCTAGACGAGATGCGACTTCGTCGAACCTTTTGTATGCACTCGATAACCCGTGCAGAACAAACAAGCCTACGAGACACAAAAGAGGAAGAAAGAGAAAAAAAGAAGAGAGGAGTAAAAAAAAGAAGGAGACTGAGAGAGAGAGAGAGAGAGAGTTGAAAAGCGGACTCCTGTTCGATAAACGAAGGTTCTTCTCTTTCTTTTCTTCATCCCACATGCCAAAGTACTATCATTACCCTGCATGAAAAGAGAAAGAGAAAGAAAGAGAGAGAGAGAGAGAGAGGAAAAGAAGAAAGGAGATGTAAACAGAACGATTTTGCGATGCAAATTTCATTCCGTTTCTCTTCAGCATATATCCTCCTTCTTTCTCTTTCTATCTCTTTCATTCCTTTCAGTCCTCTTCCCATCCCGTTACTAGTCTCTTTAAGTCGATACTTTTTCTTTATCTTCTCCACGCCACCCTTATTTTTTACGTCTGCGTCCCCTCCGTCGTATCTTTATCTCGTACCCTTTTTTTTTTCCTTTCCTTTTCTCTCTCTCTCTCTCTCTCACTCTCTCTCTCTCTCTTTCTGTTTCTTTCGCTTTTCTTTTCTTTTCTTTCTTTTTTCCCTTTCGAAAGAAACGTCGAGGCTTTTCCTGTCCTTTTCTTTCTTCTCTTTCTCTCTTTCCCTGTAGGTGTTGGCGAGCACTTTCCAGAGTTATCTCAACGCCCTCGCTTGGACAGACATGCATTTTCGTGGTTACCACCGATTTTACGAGAAAAAACCAGTCCTTTCTACTATTGTCTCTCACTTCTCTACAGGAAACGAACTTGTTCACAATCTTGAAAGGAGGAAGAGAAAGTAGGGTAGATCCAGAAAGGATGAGTGAGAGAGAGAGAGAGAGAGAGAGAGAGAGAGAGAGAGAGTGAGTGAGTGAGTGAGAGAGGGAGGAAGGTAGAAAAGGAAAGGTAAGGAGCAGTGATGGAATTAATTAGGAACGAGGAAGCCTTCTTTCGTACTCTCTTGAGAATTCACCCTCAGCAGAGAAGAAGCGTCGTTTTCGTCCTACGGAAGATCCCTTTTTGTTTTATTTTCTTTCTTTATCTCCTTCCCTCCTTCTCTCTCTCTCTCTCTCTCTCTCTCTCTTCTTCTTCTTCTTCTTCTTCTTCTTCTTTTCTTTTTATTTATTTATTTTTTTTTTTTCTTTTTTTTTAATACTTATCTAGTACCGTTCGATTTTATCGTAACGCAAAAGTCCCACCACCAATCCTCCGGAATGGAATCGAAGAAAATAATTAAAAAACAGCATTGAGAATATTTCTTATTAAAGCATCGCGATGAAAGTTTGAAGGATCTCAATCTGGGTGGATCCTTGAGCCACTAAGAGTGGACTTTATGGATTACGAATAAAAGTTTTTCGAGAGATCGTACCGTCTAATATCGTTCATTAAACATGAGAATGAATGAACGAACGAACGAACGAACGAACGAACGTATCCGTGAAAATGTTGGATCATTTTTCGAAACTTATCGATCATTATCTGAAAAACTGTTTGAAAACCTTGATATCTACTAAGTCCAATTGAATGAGAATTTCACCGTAGGATGAATTCACAGTGGAAATACCAAATCGATGGAAATCTTTTCATTGAAATGGCACCGCTAACGGTATAAGTTCGAACTTGAATAGAATTGTCTAATTGTAAGTTTGCTAGTTACCTAATTCTGGTCGTCCGCGTAGACGTTTCTAAAGTTTTCACTTACTTTACACGTTTAATCCGAAAGTAAAATTAATCCCAATGGGAACTACTTTATATATTTTTAATCTTTAATCGATCTGTATATGAAATAAAAAATCATTTTAAATCATAGAACAGCAATTAATATGAAATATTTAGAGAGAGAGAGAAAGAAAAAGAGGGAGAAAAAGAGAGAGAGAGAGAGAGAGAGAGAGAGAGAGAATTATTACTAAAAATAAATACATTACTAATAAGTATCATCAATATTGTATTGTATAATCAATACTAATTCATAATTTATTATTACTCTAATCAATAATTTTGTACAGTCTGTATTAATTCATAATTTATAATATAAAGAACGGAGTACGGTACTTCGAAGTACAAAACTTCGAATGGTCAAGTATTGTTCTTTAAGAATATAACAGAAAAGAAAATTTCGTATTTTTGTCAACGTCCTTTTAAAGCAACTTACCAAAGAACAATAAATCGAGACTTCATTTCAAAGACTCTTTTGATATCACGAAAGATCTTTTCTTAAAGGTTAGATACAGAAGTATACGGTGAGAATCTCGTTCTGAATTATTCGGTTTGTAGCAATCTCTGGGACGTCTTGTCCTCCAACCACGACACGAAGATTTCATTTCTCTCTCTCTCTCTCTCTCTCTCTCTCTCTCTCTATCTATCTATCTCTTTGTCTGTCTCTCATTTTCTCTCTTTTTCTTTCTCTTTCTCTTTACTCGCGAACGATTGCACTTTCTTTAAGGAATTTTTAGGGTAAAGAGAGAGAGAGAGAGAGAGAGAAAGAACGGGACGCGATTATCCGATCGGAAAGCGTGACTTCGTCGCCCTGATTCGAAAAATCTTCTTTGGAATCCAAAGAAGGTTTTTCCTGACTCGAGAAACTAACATCAAGAGGATGACCTCCGTGAATTTAACATGAGATTAAGGAATGCTTGTAGTCCACCTTTTTCTTTCGAAATCGATTTTAGTCTTATCCTCTATCTAAACATTTCGCTAATCTAGTATAACTAAAGATATTTATTCCTTTCGTGTAAAATCTAAAATCTGATTATAGTAAAGTAAGAAACGTAGGTATCTAGTTCTAATCGTAAAGAAGTTTAAAGTTTCATAAGAACCCCGAGAATTTAATGTTGTGATAAGATAGATAAGACAGAAAGATAAGGATCTAGAAAGCATCGTGAGCTTTCGTTTTACCTAAGCTTCTATTACAGTTGACTTGTTTTTATAGCTTATTTTCTCTCTCTCTCTCTCTCTCTCTCTCTCTCTCTTTTGTTTATTCCTTGAAAGCATTCAATGGCAATAAAATAGATTCACCTTATCAGTGATAACAATTTAATACTCTTGATTATCTGACCAGTCCTTATTCACTTTATTAACATTTTTAAATAATCATGCCTAAAGAAGATTAATGTCAATTGAAAAGATTAATTAATAACATTTAAAACGAATATAAAATTGTTTATAAATCGATACGATATTTTATCGTATAAGTTGAATGAATTAAACAACGCCCATTGTCAATTATCAATTATATTATAAAACGAATTTCATGTAAATTAAATTTATTCGTTTCGATTAATCGATTGCGAATAATTACAAAAGGAAAATCTTTTGAAAAGACTCGTTTACCTTTTGTTCGCACGCAAGAATACATAGCTCCGCGATAATTAATTAAGCGTTCAACGCTTATCGTGTCAATTGTGTTTCGGTAAAGAAGCTATCGAAGAGATAAGCACGGAGAGTAAACGCGAACATGTGTTCGCAATAGGTACCTTTTGATCACGAGGCCAATCTGCTATCAGCTATGCTGCGTGATCCAAAAGAGTTTCGAATACGTTAATGATCTGCATTCACGCTTCGATAGGCTATACATGTTGGATTTCCGCCAATTGTGGCGGCAATTAGTGGAATTCATGGGAACGTGTTTAGCTCATCAATTGTGTCAAATAATCCATCCTACAATGAATGTGTTTATACTAGTTGAAACTCCATTTTCGAAAATACTATATCAAAACTCATTTGATTTTATTTTAATGCTTATATATATATATATATATATATATATATGTATATTATATAGGCGCGTAAATAGTCGTCGGTTTTTAAGGTTGATATTTTTTTCGTCGAAATGTTGATTATTAAAAAAAAAAAAAAAAAAAAAAAAAAAAGAAAAAAAAGAAAGGAAGAAAAGATGAAAAAAGAGAAAAAAAAGTCTTAACAAAATATAAAAGTTAACGATTATGGTAAATTACTGTCATGCAAGTTTTGTTAATTATCTTTTATGGGCTTTGAAGAGGCAGTCCTTCGGGCAAATGTAAAGTCGACAAAAGGAACTGGGTTTACGTTGCGATCCTAACGTTTCTTCGAGTACCTATCCGGCAATTATATCAGATATTTGCGAGGAAGGAAAATGGCCCTTTATGACGACAGTCTAGAAACTTCGGTAACGTTCGTGAAACGACGTAATTTCCCTATAAAGTCGATTTTCTAAGAAAATACACAACAGAAGATTATGCTTTTTTCTAGAATTTTTTTCTGAGAAAATGCTCTCTCTCTCTCTCTCTCTCTAGAGTTTATAAAAATAATATATATATATATATATATATATAATAATAAAAATGTAATATAATTTTAAGGTTCACACAATATTCCTTTTTATGATTTTACCTTTTGAAATTTAAAATCTATAGATTTCATCGAGTCCGAGATTATAAAAAACAATGAAAAAAAGAAACGATCGTTGATAAAACGTATCAGAATAGTAGTACTGATTTTCTTGGAAGTTTGACAACTACGAGGGTAAGTTCTAGCTAGTCATTTGGTATAACCATAACAATCTTAGAAGTTCTTCGGTCCGTGATAGCCAAGAGAAATAATTTGAAATTCTTGCCGGACTACGGTTGGTACGCGCGATTACATCGGGTACACGTACGAGTTTGAATTCGGGAGAATCCTATCGGAGTGGTACGTGAAAGGCGTGAGTGGTTCGTCGGTCTATAAAAGACGAGGGCTTTCTCTCTCTCTCTCTCTCTCTCTCTCTCTCTCTTTTCTGAAGGTGCGAGAAAATGGTATAGGATATATTATATACTTACATACATACATATATACATACATATACACACACACACACATATATATATATATGTATGTATGTATATATAACAGTTAGGGTAGAAGCTCAAAAGGAGAACTTAAACGCGGAATAGAGTCGAATAGGTGGCGCTCGTCCGGTGCTTCGAGCTGTTCCGCCGATTTAATAACGTAAATTGTGCGCGGCTTGGTTTAGCAGTTCTGTCACGAATTTTTCTAAAGCACACTATCGAGTGTTCGGGTTCCTGCCGGGAATACAGAGATCTTTCCCTCGGGCCAGGAACGGCTAGGACGTTTCACAGGCCCGTTCCCATCTACCTTCTTTACACATCCTCTTTCCTTTTTCTACTCCTCCTCTTTTTATTCCATCTCTACGTATTTTTTTTCTTCTTCTTCTTTTTCTTTTTCATTTTCTTTTTCTTTTTCTTTTCAGTTTTTCTATCGACTCTTCTCTTTCCCTCGCTTTTCTTTCCTCCACATATCCTACCTTAACGTCTCTCGAATATACACTTGGTCTATTCGGGTGACAGGGCAAGCACGACGAGAACCGAACGACGAATTGCACCCTCGCATCAACGTGACTCGCATTCGCGTGCCTTCAGGCTAATATGGCCGGCACGATGAAGAAACTCGAAACTCGAATCGACTCGTCTACTGGTCTATATTAAGTCTTTACGTATATCTATAGCCTTGTCTTTAACTGATCTTATTATAGATATTTTTATAATGTCTTATTTATTGCAAGATATATATATATATATATATGAATGTATTTAAATATATTTTTTATCTATTTATATTTGATCCTTTTTGGACAAGGACAAGTTTGATAGAAAAGTCGATGACCTCATCGAGTAACACGAAAAACCGGTCACGTATCGTCCGTTCGGACGCTCGGGATGATTGACTTTTCCAGGGATAACAAGCGCCACTTCTATCCATCCTTTCCTATCGTCGACCTTCGTCGAGGCCGATCCTTATCTTATACTTGTTCGGTCTCTCGACTGGATTCATTCTTACGTGAAACTATCTTATTTTTTTCTCTATCTTATCTTTTCTTTTTTTTTTTTCTTTTTTTCTCTTATTCTCCTTGAGTGTCAATAACTTGGGAAAATAATAAGAAAGGAATACAAGATTGAAATAGAGAGACATTGTGAAAAATTAATACACTATGACATTACTTTATAATTTAACTTCTCTGCCTATATCCTCAACCTTTTCTTCTACAGTCTCCCCCTCCGTTCATCCCTCTCTCTCTATATATATATTTCTCATTCTCTTTCTTTGTTCCTTTTGGTCCTCATCTGGTTACCACGTCGCTGACATACCTCTTGTACCGTCGAAACTTCTCTTCGTGAGAGTTTCTAAGACAAAAGGAACCCGCAAGGTTCAGACCCGAAGTTTCCAAGTTAAACCGAACCAGTGGTATGTATGTCTATGGTCGATCAAGGGAACCATGGAGCAATCGGGTAAACGAGAACCGCGTGCCATGTTAGGAACAACTTAGGAAGAGATCAGTAGAATGATCTAACTTGAATTTTCATTAATTAATTTTTAAATTACTCAATTGATATCATTTCTTGATATATTAAATACCTTATTAATTACTGATTGATAGTTTGATCATTTAAAATATATTTTTGATTATTGTAAAATTATATCGTATAAAATTATATCGTAAATATTGTAATAATGTTTCAACGTATACAAATTATTTCATAGAATAAATTAGCAACTATGATTTCGTAATGGTTGTTATAGTTTGATACAAGATAATAAGTTATCGTATTGATAATATTGCAGTTAGTTTTAGCGTGACTCTTGATGGACGTTTAAAATGGCGTGAAGGATCTAAGATTCTCATAAAATAGGAGAACACTTAGAAACGTTTTAGTTTTCTCGACGTTCCCGGTCTTATAAAAACGTCATAAATATGCAACAGGAAGATCCGATGTGCGTTGGCTTTGTCCTGAGAAGGCAGTTACCTTACCCGGTCGCACGTTTTGTTTTACATAAACCTATGTATCAGAAATACGGCTTGGCCATTTCGAAATACGATGGGGTAACGTTTTTATGTTATCTCTGTGTGTCCACTCTGTTTCGTCCTCCCCAGGTTTTAACTTTGTTTTCGTAAACATCAAAAAGCTTTCTCCGAAGTTTATGTGGGAGTTTATGAAACCAAAGTGACGGTATCCGCGTGGACGAAGATTTAACGAAGACGAACGATGCTTTATTTACGCAAATAGAGAATAGAGAATGCACTCGATGAGAGATTACTTTCGTTGACAAGGTAAAACGAAAAACGAAAAAAACAAAACAAAAAAAAAAATAAATACCTAATGACTATTTAATGCAATCATCCGTGAGATAACTGTGGAAACTATTCCATTATTGTTTTCGTTCAACCGAAGCAATTACTTCGTGGCGCTATCAGCTGCGCTTGTACGATTCACTTGGGAGTTAATACTACGACTATTACTATTTGAGTCTTTCTCTGTATTTTGTTTTGCTTCCGATGTTTTCGAAAGAATGGTAGCCGAACAATCGATCGGCACGTAAATTTAAACGCGAAAGCCTGGAGGGAACCGCGTCCACTCGTTATGTTTCTGACAAATAAACTCAGGTTTCGTTGCTTGTGTTGACCATGAAATGTAGCGCGCGCTTGTGTTTTATTGTCAGACAATAAGTTTTTTTTTGTTTTTTCTTTTTTTTTTTTGCTTTCTTTTTTGTTTTTCCAAATTCATTCCGTCCTCGTTGCATTCGTACACGTCGCCGTATAAATTCAAAAGCTGTACCTACGTGTTATGAACAAAACAACGGAGAAGTCAATGGCTATAAATTATTTTCGAAAGCGTGAAATGAAATCTATCGAAGCAGTCATTCGCGCTACATTCGTGATACTATATACAGTCATCTATCTGTGTGTCATTTACTAGAGCCACCACACTCCACCCAATACCTCGACCTAACACCCCCACAACTAGCCAACAACCACCAACCCAATATCTCACCCAATACCCTCATTCCCATCCACTCTTCTCATTCGAGCCCAACACTTCCAACCCATCACCACCCATTTATTGCCACCCAGTCACCCAAATTCCATCCAACACATCCCATCCAATGCCGCCCACCTTTCGAAGCCTACCTACCATCACCCAACTATCACCTCCCACCCATAACTGTCTCACTATTACCACCCGTCCATCACAGTTCAACTATCACCGCCCATTTACCACCACCCAACTAGAATTGTCCATCTATTACCATCCACTTATGACGGTCCAACTGTGACCATTCAATTATAACAATTCAACTATTACTGCCCAACTATTGCCGCTCAACTATCGCTGCCCACTTACCACCGCCGAAATATAACCTACCAACTATTATCGTCCAACTATAACCATTCAATTATCACCACCCAACTATTATCGCCCAACTATCACCACCCATCCATCATCGTCCAATTATTACAGCCCACTCATTACTATCCAACTATTACCTGCCACCCATGATCGTCCACCCACAACTGTACGCCCATTACCGCCAATAACGCCCTCTTCTCAGCAACTACCAACCAAACTTCTCTCACGAAACCCCTTCATTCAAGATTATCCACTCCTCTTTTACTTTACAGTCACGCTGATGAAATAACCTCGAATTAATCTTTTCGTCAAACAGACACGGTCAGATGTTTTCAGGTAGATAATTAGCACATTTGAAATGCAGTGACACAGAACTTGTTCTCTTTCTCTTTCTCTCCCTCTCTCTCCCTTTCTCTTTCTCTCTCTCTCTCTCTCTCTCTCTCTCTCTCGTTCATTCGGTTGAAAAGAAAATTGAATAAAAATGAATTGGAAAGTATCACTTTGTTCGTTTCTGCCTTCCTATATATGGTCGATCTTTTATTATGTCGTTCATGTTCAAAAATGAACATGTTCACATTACCATAAAAATCAATGAAATATAATTCTTATACGTCTGATAGAAACAAGAAAGATAGAGAGAGAGAGAGAGAGAGAGAGATATGATATGATTATAACAAAAGTAGGTTTGTATACCTTGAAAAGGAAAAAATTGATGATGAAAATAAAATTAAAAAATGTATTACCCATTGTATGGAATCTCTGTTCTGTGAAAGAAGCTTACTGTAAAAATATAGAAAAAAATGATGAAAAGACATGGATTGAGTGAGTGAGAGAGGGAGTAAGAGAGAGAGATAGATAAAAAAAAAAGAGAGAGAGAGAGAGAAAGAATTGGAATGAGACAGAGAGATAGAAAGGAAAGTAGAAAATCGGTAGAACCCTTCTGTAGACTTTTTACTTCGACTACTGCCGAATATCGTCTTGGTCCCGATGATATTTTTCCATCGGTCTTTTCCTGAAGCTGCAGGTGACTTCGACGAAGAGGACGCTAGCAAGACGGTTTTCATCTTGAATCTTGAATCGTTTTCCAATACGTAGGACTTATGGATATATACCTGTTCGGCAGCGATTTCACATTCCCCGTCTATTTTATTCGAAGTATCCCGACGGTGGGTGCTATTAAGATGGTAGAGAAAAAAGATGACGCAGGGATGTAGAAAGAGAAAAAATCTCAAGGTGAAAAAGATAGCACCGATGGTCCTGACAAAGAATGAATGAAAGAAAGAGAGAAAGAGAGAAAGAGAGAGAGAGAAAGAGAGAGAGAGAGAGAGAGAGAGAGAGAGAGAGAGAGGTGAGTGAGAAGAGTTAACCGAGCGGCATGTACAACTCGCGAATGGATGCGTTCGCATATTGCCCGGCAAGGCGGAAAATTAAGAGATTGGCTCTGGTTGTATCTGTGTGTATGTGTGTGTGTGTGTATATATATATATGTATGTATGTGTGCATGTATATGTGTGGGAGCGAACGAGAGAGAAAACGAATGGGATTCACCGACTGTCCCGAGGACACGAGAACTATAGAATTCAATTATCTTTCTCTTCGAAGCCGTCCTAATTAAATACTCAATCCTATCATCGGATGCGTTTAGCGTTCGTCGCCCGTTGAATTTAAATCCTTCCGTATTTCACTTTTTCCTTTTTCTTTTTTTCTTCTCCATCCTTCCTTTTCTTTGTCCCCCTTTTTTATATCATCCTTTTTTCCTTTCTTTCGTTTTCTTCGTCAATCGTCCCCGAAGCGGACCGAGAAGATAACCGTAGGAATACTCTTACATTTTTACGAGATTCACTTGATATGAATTTATCTTTAATATGAATTTATTGCGAACAGTAAATAACTATAGAACGATAGAACGATTAAATACATGTTTTATTATGCGTATTTTATTTTTTATTTTATATATATATATATATATATATATATATATATATATATATATATATATTATCATGACATAAGACGATTTTAAAATCGACTTAATATTTTCCGATGGTTAATGAATAGGTATATGTCGACTCGTGTTGTTTTACCATTCGCTTTTAATAACCAACGAGAGAAATCTTAATCCCTTGATGATAAATAATTCCTACGCATGCCAAAATCCTTTCTAGCTTATTACTTACTCTAGGTGTACACGAGGATTAAAACTTCCCTCACATTTGCGGCCGTACCACCGGTAAGTGTACACCGTATATCGCATTATGTATGTACATATACTTGATTTCTGCATTCGCGAACATGAACGTAAACTATTAACGAATAAGGAAACTACCGGACGTAATATGAGCTTTAGATTTGAGGTAAAACGAAAATATTGGGAATTACAAAATAGAATACCGACCATGAATTTTAATATTTATGCCATTTAAGCTTCATTAATTTGGAATCATCTTCTTAAAAGGAAAAGTTACAAAAACAAAAAGGGAAAAAAATATTATTAGATCAATTAAAAGGTTGATACTATTTTTTATACAAATATACGTACATTGTACGTTATAGAATATTTAGAAGAAAAAAAAGAAAAAAAAAAAGAAAAAAGAAAAAATATTTTTCTTTTCATCCAATCGTATCATTCTTATAATTTCGAGTTTCGATAACGTTCGATCTCGTCAAATTGCCTTCGAGAAAGGAAGAAAAGTTATTCGACAGACTATCGAGCTAACGAACGCTATTGAACTAACGAATACGAAAATTCGCTATCGTTGATATTCTAAAATATTCACACACAGAGAGAGAGAGAGAGAGAGAGAGAGAGAGGGAGAGAGAGAGAAAGAAAGACCATTTTGCGAGAGCGAGTATTAGATTTCATTTAACTTTAATTTACCACCTACGGGCTATCGAAGAACGTTCGTTCCAGTATTGCTAATTATACATTTTACAAGCAAGGTTTACCATTGGGTAATTATTTTGCCTCGATATAAGCGGTGTATTATCGGTATTAGCATTTCGCATATTCCATCGATGCATAGATCGATGTATTTCTAATGGTGCTTTGCGCAGGTTCGATCTGATGGTATCATAAAAGCATATTAATGACGTTCGTTTTATCTCTCCTGCGAGATCTTCTTGTACGAACTTTGACCCCTATGCTCCCGCTAATAATAACATAAAGAGTGAAATGAAGAAAAGAAAAAAGAAAAAAAAAAAAAAGAAAGAAAGAAAAAAGAAAAGAAAAAGAAAAATAATCTTTGATCGAGTAAAAGAAATTTTCGTACATTTAATCTAATTAAAATAATATCGGATTTGCAATAAATTCTATAAATGAAAACTCAGTTCAAAAGTATGAAAAATTTATAGATAATAATAGATAGATAATAATAGAGAGAGAGAGAGAGAGAGAGAGAGAGAGAGAGAAAAGAAGAAAAATATCGAATTCAAACTGCAATCATGAAAAAATGAAGCGAATTGTGAAAATTGTGGAACTAGCAATTTTCCTTCAAAGATTTGAATAATGCTATAATGTAATAGGGTCGAAGACTAGACGCGTTATTACCAGTTCGTGAGGAAAGAGTTACGATCGAGAAATTTGGCTACCAGCCAAGAACCGTAGAATCTCGAGTGGTGCCCAAGCTGATCAGCGTAACGCTTCTAATTCGAGAAAAGAGCTTCCATAGAGCAACTCTATACTTTACTAAAGTTCCTTTTAACTTTTATTAAGAAGCAACCTATTTGATCGTATATAGCGAGTAATAAGGTCAGATAGAAAATGATCTTGGTTGACCTATATAAAATAAAAAAATTAAATTAAAAAAAATGCTAAGATAAAGGGCAACAGAGAAAGAAAGAGAGAGAGAGAGAGGGAGAGAGAGAGAGAGAGAGACTAAAGTACAAAAAGCTTCGGCTAAAAAGTATCAACCGTACTTTCGGTTTCTAATGAGCGGTGAATGTTCGTTTTTTATAATTGAACCGATGTTATCCGTGCTAATTGCAAAAACCAGCTTGACGTTTACCCATTAAAGAAAATAGACATTTTCTGGTGGGGGCTGAAGTGCAACAAAATTTCAACATTTCTTTTTTTGCTTTCCTTTTTTTTTTTCTTCGAATATTCAAATACTCGAATAACTCTCCATCGAAAAGTTCGATCACCGTTATTCTATTTTTATGGGCTCTTGTTGTTCTCATATTTTCAAGAGTCACATCTGCCATCTGTTATTTCATTATAATTATTTCATTGTCCCTGTTTATCGCACTATACTTACAACAATGAAACTATTTTAGAAAACTCATATCACTACGGTTGATAAAAAGAAAAAGAAAAAAAAAAAAAAAGCCAAAAGAAAAAAGAACAATTATATTCCTCTTCTATCAGATATTACGATTCACCAATTTACTTTATTTCCATGCAAAGGCAAACGAATGAAAATTTTGAGCGACTAATCGTAATAATAAGCTTTCACGGATGCGGAAAGATCGCGTACGTTGGTCGTTTACGCAATTCTTTTGTAAAAAAAAAAAAAAAAATAAAATGAAAGAAAAAGGAGAAAAAATGAAACAAACGAAATAGAAAAAGCAAAAAAAAAAAGAGGAGCGAAAGAAAGAAAGAGGAGAAAAAAGGAAAAAACAAGACATTTCTCCGTCAAAATGGAACGACGAATCATAGTATGGAGCGAGCGGTAATAGGAGTAGCAGTAGCAACAGCGGCCACTAGAAAAGGGGTAGAAAAGGGGTAGAAAAGCAGTTTCCCTGAACATCCACTATCCCCACCATCATCCCATCTACACTCATGTTAACGGAAAAACCAGTGAGGACGTACGACCGATTAAATTGGTGCGCCCTGTCGAAGCATTTCGAATGTAAATACGGCAGCTCGTGTGGAAAAGCGAGTCCAACTACCAGCTAGTCGACTATTCGTCACACTCAATCAGTTCGGAAGGGTTGTCAGTGGTTGGAAAAGAAAAAAAAAAAAAAAAGAAAAAAAGAGAGAGAGAGAGAGAGAGAGAGAAGAAAAAAAAAGAGAGAGAAAGAAAAAAAAAGAAATAAAGTAGGAAATGCGTAGCTGGATGTTCCTTTCGAAGCTATCAACGCGCGAAACGAAACGTCCAGGATCATATCGGTCGACGAATGAGAAGAAAGAAAGAAGGAATTGTGAAAGGGCAAAATAAAAGAAGAAACACGAAGGAAACGTTAAGCCTCATGACAGAGATCGACGATGAAACTGTAAGATAGGTTTATTATTATTATAGTCTTTCTTACCTTTCGGAAAATCAATTTCTTTCAACGGCGTTGGTATATGCAAATGAAATATGAATTTCGTTCTTCCCTAGAACGTTTTCTGTTTAAGATTAAGATGACTTGTAACAAGCAAACTTCCCTAGACGAATCTTCCAAGATTTTTAACTTATAGTATGAATACGCATGGTTAGAATCATTATTCAGAAAGTCTATAATTGATGTGTTTAAATGTATTAGGTTTGATAAAAAAAAAAAAAAAAAAAAGAAAAAGAAAAAGAAAAACAAAGTTTTTAGTATTACTTCGCTCTTAAAGGAAATAATTTCTACGATAAAAGTTTATTATTATCTTTAGGAGAAGACAAATATGATAAATATTCTTTGAAAATTTTATATTCGATATCAATATGATTTGATAAATGTACAAGTTGACTTGCGTCTTTTACGTGGAAAATAAAGGTATAATAATATAATATAGAAATCTTGTTATAGCTGATATATAAAAGGTATGAGCATGTCATTGACCGATAAGAAGACAGATGAGTCTGTAGAAATATTTTATACTATTATTAATGAGCCGTATCGTTGAGATCCTAAAGATAATGATAAAGTTGAATATGCCGAGGCGACGGTATGACGAATAGTATTCCCCAAGTACGAAATATTGATCGAACAATTATTCTCAGGTATGAGCTATGGCGGACAACGATCATGAATTAGATTAAGCCGGTGACACACGATGATATGAGTTAAGGATGCGCGTTCTACGTAGACCGGAGCATATTGCTGGAACGATAATGTGGTACGCGTAACTCCAAAGCTTTCATCTTTGTCTTACTCTGGCTCTTATCCGTTTCTCGATCTTCTCCTTTCGTATACTCTCCTCATGACAAAGTGACTCGTCGTTTTCCCTTGTCCATGCTGTGCAATGTACCAATCGAAAACAGGTACTTAGCTTCGTCGACGAAATTAACCTGATTATAGGGATAGCACGAAATTGTCCTAAGTAGCACGATTGATCCAATGTTCTGACCTGTTTCAACCGTTCGTATTTCCAGTGAATTCTCTCGTACACATTTACACGTTATTGCTTTATTTTCTTGTTTGTTATTAATGAAGAAGAAAAGGTTGTTGTGAATTTATATCGGATCGTAAAAAAAAAAAAAAAAAAAAAAAAAGTAAAGAAAGATTGACACGGATACGATTGAATTAATCGAGACAATATAATTATGTGATTTATTGAAAAAAATGTTAATTTGATTTAATAACTTAGTACAGAAAGATCGATTGACTTTAATCTCGATTCTCACGAATATCGAACCGTTCTGTAATTATTTCATGCGCAATTAACCAAATGTACAATTAATCTGACACGATCTCATAAACTTGCTGATATTATTAATTGATAAGTAAGGTAATTTGATATGAGATACGATTACGGCGTTGATACAGAAAATAGATTAAGTATTTCAGGTAAGGTAACATAGAAAAAAAAAAGTAACATTTCCTATGGTTCTTTTGCGGATTTTGAAATTGTTAGAATTAGAGGAGAGTGAAGAAATGGAGATTTCAGAGGATAGAAAAAAAAATTGGAAGATTTATGGGATAATCGAGCAACGAAATCAACGGAAGAAATAGAGTAAAACGTTCGGAGGATTCAAACCTATGCAGTATCAGCAGCAGTAGCAGTATCAGTAGCAGTAATAGCAGTAACAGTAACAATAGTAATAGAAGAAGAACTAAGAGCCTAGTCCGATACTCGTCAAATATCGATCGGACCGGAATCTAGGCGATAGGTGGCCTTTTCCTCGGTCTTTAACGTCATAAATCAAGGAAGTTCGAGTTCAGTGAGGAAGCAAAACGACGAAGCTTTCTCGCGGCTTCGACGATTAGATTCGCCGTCTACAAGTTGGATAAGTTTTACTAGTATCCCCTCTTCTAACTCACCATCTTGGTATAATCAACCCGCCACACTATCTTCCCGGAGCTTTCCCTAGCTTTCGAACTTTCCTCCGTTCGAGATAGTATTGAAAAGCGGATCGATGTGAATATATATACTTGCTTAGATATAACTAGATACTAAGAGGGTGGGAGACCGACAGATAGTCGTACAGATAGATCGACAGACAGATACATAGATAGATAGATAGATAGATAGATAGATAGATAGATAAATAGATAGATAGACAAGCAGATTGGGTATACGAAGAGAGCCGATCAACGCGTCGAGCAATGAAAGGCCGATCGTAGTTTCGACTCGAAGAGATGAAAAGCTAACTTCGCCTTCACCATCTGATAATGTACCTAAGGCAATGGAATCGGCCGTAATTGGGCTGACTTCCCGTCCATGCAAGAGTCGATTCGAGGATTGCCCAACCAAGAACTTCGGCTCTATCGATTGCTTCATCCCCAAACGACTGGTCCGATCCGCGGGTCAGCGGTTCAAGTGCTTTGGTCCACCCATCCTCAGAACCACTTATTCTTTAGCTTTCTCTCCTACCGACACAATCTTTTCTGACTCTCTCTCTCTCTCTCTCTCTCTCTGATTCTGGTACTTTTATATATTAAATCTTTCATCATTCTAGTAACGACTGTTAACCAATTCGTTCTAGTTATTTTTAACCATTTCTTCCTTAGACCTATTCCATTCTACTTTTCACTTATGAACAATTCAAGAAGCATTCTCACATAATTCATACGATTTTGACATTAAAACGATAGGGGAAGTTTAACTAGTGACTCTTCAAGAGGAATTTAGCCAAGTTATCCGGCTAGGGTCGTACATTTTCTGCGTGACTCGTCCTCGTTGTCAGCGCTAGGCTACACGTAGAATTAGGTCGACTTTACGCTCGACTCTCCTACCTACGTAGCTTCTCTCTCTCTCTCTCTCTCTCTCTCTCTTCTTCTATTTTTTTTTCTTTCTCTTTCCCTCTCTCTCTCTTACTCTTGCTCTCTCGGTCTATCTCCCTGTCCCTTTTTTCCTCGTTTGTTCGTATCGTTCTCCTTTACGCTCGCTTCTGTTGGTGCGCCGCATTGTTTGCTCTTCATAGTGAATTCTGTATCGAGAAAACTTGGCCGATAGAAGACAGAGAGATAGAAGAACAAAAGTTTAAGCGTATGAAATGAAAAAGTACGCCTTCTAAAGGGGTTAATCTACTGTGGCGACTCGGATTACTATGGTCGATGTTATGGCTCAAACGAAGCGTATATTTTGGTGATTCATTATTCGACCTCGTATCTGTAGGCTCTGTTGCTTTTGATTGAATTTTTTCTTTTTCATTTTTTTCTCTTTATCGTACGGTCCGTTTCTTTTTCCACCCCCCTCCTCTTTTTAATAGATCTTCTCTTAGACGTAAAGAAAGAAATAGAACAAGAAAAAAAAAAAAAACAATGGACACGTTATTTGCACTCGGAAAACTATACCGACGTATTCTCGTTTAAATTCATCTTTGCATCATGCATATCGATTAGATTGTTGTTATTTATCGGCTTTAATAATACTCGAAATATTATGAAATATTTCAAATAGAATTGAATACATTTTTACAATCTTATAATTAATACGATCTCAATGGAATATAATTGATTCAAATATAATGATTAAGATTATTAAAAGAGAATATTGAATGGAAAGATTCGATATGATAATCGGACAGGTAAGTAGATATTTTGATATTGAGATTTCGTTTCCATGTTCCTTTGAGTTTTATCGTTGTCCGTATTAAAGTGTTGAAACAACCATGCGTCGTTGATAAAACGAATGTGAACCAGATTTAACCAGAATGGAATATCATCGGCATGTCTGCGACGTGGGACCATGGATAGTCGTTTGATGCGTGCGGAAATTGGAAAACATTGCTTATCGTTCAAATCTCTCCCATTCGATTTTACGAGCTTCAAACCAGTTTCGCTTGAAGCCAGTGTGTCAACTAACACAGGATACGTATTATGAGAACAACATTGATAGGTAGGGTAGAAACGGAATCGATGAGAGAAACTACGACAACTATGACGAGACAGTCCTGCTGATTTGTAACGACACAAACGCAATTCGCAAATTGTAACGTGCAATTGAAGTCTCGAGGAAATAGAATTCAGGAAAGCCACACGTATCGTATACGATCTATTCTCTGTATCAGGGGATAAATTGTCAAAGGCATATAACTATATACATACATACATACATACATACATACATACATATATACTTGTAGTCTATCTAATATCTCTAGAATATTTGAAACTATGGGCTAAGAATATTAATGTATAATATCCATAAATAATATTGAAAAAGTTATTACCGATCGTCAAATTCATACCTAGTCCGACTATCATTTATTATTACATTCATGGATATTTTACTTTTCTTTTCGTCTGAAATAAAACTTCTCTTACATAGCCGCATTGGAAGCGACCTGAAAATTTACAATAACTTACCAGCTCGGAATAGTCACATTTATCATGGTTGCAGCTCGTATTTTCAGATTTTCAAGCTTTCGACGTACCTACGTTAACCCCTATGGAAATTCGATCGTTATACCGAGATAAGACGGAAAGCTTTTGACGGTATTGTTTTAACGAAATGGTCAATTTTAAGTCGGTGCTGTTGAACACAATCAGGACATTTTCTTAAACGAGTGAAAGATCCTGTTAAATATAAAGCGATGCTCCGAGGATACGAGAAATCGAGAAAGAGAGAGAGAGAGAGAGAGAGAGAGAGAGAGAGAGTGTACCGAGGACGATCGAATAGAAAAAGCCAAAGTAAAGTCAACAGGGATTGCATGAGAGCAAAAGATACTAGTAAAGGGGAGGAAAAAAAAAAGAAAGAAAGAATCTGCTTGAGCGTACTTTGAGCGGAAAGCAATCTCATTCGAAACAGGGTTGGAACCGTCATTGCGCGAGCCGAAAGTCGTTACGCTGCGAGACACAGAACGTCTGATTTCGGAAGAAGAAGGCGACTACTACTTAGTAGACGAGTTTCAAAAGGGAGAGAAAGAGAGAGAAGAAGAAGAAGCTCTTCTTGTCCTTTGAGATTACGTGCGTTTCACTTTTCCCTTCTCTCTCTTTCTTTCTCTCTCTCTCTCTCTCTCTCTCTCTCTCTCTCTTTTTATCTTTTTCTTTCTGTCTCTCTTTTTCTTGTTTGCAACGTTACTTCAAGATTCCGTGTCTCAAGAAAAGCGAATGCTACTACCAAGCAACCTGCCAGAAAGAGGCAGATTAAAGCGTGTACGTAACCTTTTCGGTCTTTCACATTTTCCTTCCTTATACGAAAGGACATTCAAAAAATATCGTGGAATTGAATTAGAAAATTAGAAAAAATAAAATGATGATTGTAAGGGATTAAAGTTTCAATAACTTGAATTTTTATAAATTAGATATTGGATAATAATTAATCATTCCTTTTGTAAGATCGATCGTTACGTTATCAATTTGATACATATAATTTACATATCTCGATACATACTGTGATTATTTAATCATAAAGATATATATTTTTAGAATAAATAATTATTTTTAAATTCTCGAATATTTTTTAACTTATTTGAGTGATTCAATAATGCGATAATTGAAATAAAGTATGAAAACATGAATGTTTCTTAATAAAAGGAAACTATCAAAGAAATATTTAACGTGAGCCAAGTATCATAAATGGTAACGTTGGTGAGGAATATGGTTGAGCGATTTAAATTTGAGGTACTGTTCGTTAATTATTGCCGTTAGAGCGAGGAGTCAAATAACCTCGCACTCTCCGCCCTAACAGCACGATAATGAGCTCCGTCGGTCTCTGTTCTCGATTATTAATGTATACTACTTCAAGCCCTACCCCCATGAGTATGCCCATTCTCCCGAAATCCCATCCCCCATCGCGGCTGTTTTCGTTATTGCCGCAGTTTGCAGTAGTTTGTTAATGTCAGCTCTAAACGGCCACTGGTGCTTCTATTATATCGTAAAGCACAGCGCCTGCTATGCACATATAAGCAGCGCCATTAGAGATACGTTAGCCTCTTCGCTTTTCTCTCTCTCTCTCTCTCTCTCTCTCTCTCTTCATCTCTTTTGAGAAAAAGAAACGACTAGGCAAGTCGAATAACCAACCGCGCACAAATCTACCTCCCATAAAAATATTCAAATTATTAAAATAGTTTTTATCAACCATACATATTTTCCCTTACAGCTTCGATACAGTTAATAACGTACGATCGTACTGGTATTATTTAAAGATATATCTGGTTTATCGTTTATAGAGTATAGACCGACAAATTTGTATCCCATATCCCATATCCTAAAAGTTAATAGATATCGATTTCCTATTATTTATAACTTATGAATGAGAAATATGTAATGATTGGTACGTGCACTTTCGAAAAAAAAAAAAAAAACGTCATTATATCACAGATATGTATGTATTATGTAAATCGACAGATGACATTTTACGACTACCTGTTTCCTTATTACAAAAGTTAATCCTCCGATTCCCATTTGTATTCCCACGAAACACACACCATCATCATGATGCGCCAAGAAGTTTGCTCTTCTTCTTGGAATCAACGACACGAGAAATGGAAGGAAACCCAAGCGGTGAATGAAGGAAAGATGCAAGGTGAAGGAGAGTTATGTAGAAATGTAGAAGACGGAAAGGGAAAGAGTAAAAGACAAATGAGCGGGCATTAGTTGAAAATGCCGACAAGTCCAGGAGAGGCAGGTATGTCTGTGGCAACAACAATAACAACAACAACAACAACAACAACAACAAACAACAACGTCGGCCTTCAATGCGCTTACGAATAATAGCTTGCAAGCTCAAATGCCTAAACGAAATTCTCTTTCTCTCTTTGTTTCTCTAATTCTCTCTCTCTCTCTCTCTCTCTCTCTTTTTGAAGAAATGAAGAAAAGGAGAGAAAAGGAGAAAACAGGTACATGCAAATTAGATGGGCGTTGCTTTTAAATCAATGTTCTCGCGCATTATACCTTCAAGTCAGAACTAGCTCGCGTGATACCTCCGGGCTAAAAGTTGCAACGAGTGGTCCCGATACCTTTAGGGATAAAAAGAGAAAGAGTTAAAGGATGAGAAAGAGTGAGCGAGAGAGAGAGAGAGAGAGAGAGGTATAGAGAGAAGAAAGAAAAAGTTAGCAGGGTAGTTTTCGTTGTCGATAGGGGCGTCGTCCGAATACGTGGGGAATAGTGAGTATGTAGTTTCGTGTCTAATGATTGGGAGAGGGTGCGACGTCGGCCGTATTTAGGAAATTTTATGAAAAGTACAGGATCGCGTGACCACGTCGCGTCGTCGCCATCGTCCTCTAGCTGAGTGAGAACGAGAAGGCACGTAGTACCTTTCTCTCTCTCTCTCTTTTTCTTTCTTATCCCTTTCAGGACATTATCTACGATCGAGAGGCCACTTAACCTGCTAAAAGTCGATCGAGCCACATGAAAAATAGTGTTACAGCTTGGCGCGGCGGCCTCGATCTACCTTCTCTTAAAAATATTCTAACGATACACCCCTTAACTTCGATCAACTATTATAGACATTCTTTATACTGGGGCATGTATCATAGACGTAGGATCGTACAAGTTTTATTTTAGGGAGGGGATACCTACGTTATCTCACGTGTATCGTTCCAGGTTATGGACAAGGCCTTGGTTCGTGTTGGCAGATCAAGCGTTAATCGTACGGTTCAACGATTCTCAAAATTTTCTCCTGCAAAATCGATTTATCCGACAGCATTGTAACGACCACCTCCTAGCCAACCTCATTCCCCTTCCTCATTCCCCTCTTATCCCCCGCTCCTTCAACCACCCCGTATGTAGTACACGTTGCTCTAACACGTTGCTCTAACACGTCGCTCCTTTTTTTCCACCTCGGCGCCGAGTGAAATTCAATTTTCATGTCGCACGCACTCTACTCTACTGGCATCTACCTACTGTCTTTTATATATGTACGTGCGTGTAGAGAGAGAGAAAATGAGAGAGACAGAAAAAGAGAAAGAGAGAGAGAGAGAGAGAGAGAGAATGAAAGAGACAGAAAAAGAGAAAGAGAAAGAGAGAGAGAGAGAGAGAGAGAGAGAGAACGAGGGAGATAGAGAGAGTGTGTATGACGCACGACAATGCGAATATGGCTGGCTAAGCGTACACATGGCAAAGTCGCGATAAGCGGGTTTCCTCGTTGTACACGAGACTGCATGCGTGTTAGCTTCTCTATGTATCTGTGCGTAACCATCTACCTACCTACCTATCCTACCTACCTACCTATCTACGTGCATGCATGCGTGAGTGCGTGCGTGAGTGCGTGCGTACTTTGAACGTAGGGACGTGTCTCCCTAAGTTAGATGGTTAGACAGGTAGGTAGATAGGTCGGTGGAAAGGGACGTGCATCATGACTTTGCCCTTCTCTTATACTTTCCCTCTATGTCTTGTCACAATGTGTCAGTTTGCGTACACTGAAGTCAGTTGATTCATACTTCTTACAACACGTTCGCTACCCTTACTAAAACTGATAAAAATGACAACGAAAGAACGTTGTAACGTTACATCTGACATATTAGGAGTAAATATTTTTCAATTGCAACGTTGAATAATAAAAATGAAATGATCGAAGTGATAAATTTTATCATTTCTTTTTCTTTTTTTTTTTTTTTTTTTTTGTTTTTTTTGTTTTTTTTGTTTTTTTTGTTTTTTTTTTTTCTTCATCCTTTCTTCATATGATATATATTTTAGATCGGAGGACAATGTACTCATTGAAAATAATGAGTAAATAGTTAAGTTACAGTATGTATATTATACTCTATTAACAAAAACGTTATCTCCTCTTTTTTATACAGTAATATCATATGACGAGTAACAAAAAAGAAAAAGAAAGAAAAAAAAAAGGAAAAGGATTCAGGATTTAGATCCTATATAATATAATCGATAAATGTTTTATAAATCGTTGATCAAAATGAATTGAGAAATACAAACGACGTGACAAAGGAAGATCGAACAAGTCCGGTGTACGTTTAGACGAGCAATCGAGTTCCTAGTAAGCGCGTGCATACGCGTAGTTGTGTGTCCAGTTTGCGTGTCGAGGGCGTAGGGCGATCCACCGCAAGTAATTAGGTGATGTGTTTATCGCACATCGGTTACCCGCCGGCGCGCCGTGACGGGCTAACTAGTGATAATCGATTATCACCCTCGAATCGAATTCTTCACAGTTCGTCGACACGACGAACGTCGACGACGTTGCTTGCTTTCCCTGAACGTGTTCGCGTATTCGTATGTATGCATCGTGCATTCATCCGTGAAATGCACGCACATATATATATATATATATATATATATATATATATATATTATATACATCCGGACATACATAAGTATATGTATAAAACGTTCATGCGATCCACGGGCCAAGCTCATTCTCTCTCTTCGATCGTGAACGAGCACCCTCGATAACGTGCTTTCTCTTTCATGGTTAATGATATTGGCTATCGATTCGTTCTGAACGTCTTCCGAACATTGTCCGCGCACGCGCGCAAACGAGATACCATTTTACGAAAGTGCATCGACGTTCGTGCATTTCTGTTACCGTTTTAGCTCAATCAGCGAATTACATAAAAAGAGAGAGAAAAGAAAAAAAAAAGAAAGAAAGGAAAAGAAGATAAAAAGAAAAAATTAAATAGAAATAGTTTTATTAAAGTAGTTCCATCGAAATTAGAACGGTTGTCTAAATCATGATTGGTCTGGATATCTTCGATCCGAAAAATCCAATAATGTCCAATGTATATGTATTATATATCTAGAACGTTGTGTTAATGAGTTTTTCTTCTTTTTTTATATTTTTTTTTTTATTTTTTTATTTTATATAACCCATTTTATTGATTAAATTTGTAAGATATATTGTGTTTAGAGCATTAACGTCGTAATCATTGATAACTGAATAACATAAATTTTCATTACTCATATTCATCATGATAGGTCTTATCCTTTCGGTTAAAGTAGTTTAACTAATTCTAGAGTATGGTAATCGATATTTTAAAACTTCTAATGGATCTGGGTCAGACTCATTTGCAAGCGTAAAAGTAGTAACGGAATAGTGGACCAACATTTTTCTTAGTTACGATCGTTTTAAGGTCCTTTAAAGAAAAAGAAGAAAAAACAAAAAAAAAAAAAAAGAAGAAAAAAAATGGAAATGTTCTGTTTAGGAATGCGTCATTACTTCGTAAAGTAGTTACTTTCGTGAGAACAGGGAAAACTCGTTCGGAAAATTACCTTAAATAAATTCACATTTGGAAAAGAATCGTAAACGATGGTAATCTTGACCAAATCGGCTAATTCGAAAATAAAATTTCGATATTCGTAAATGAAATTGTTTTAATTTCTGCAAATGTACATAGGTATATATGAAAGTAAATGGGTATACTTGATAATAAAATACTTATTATATATGTGTATATATATATATATAAATATATATATATGTATATAAATAATTCTCTCAATTGATAAACATTTTAAAAAGCAATTTTTTTTGTTGTAAGATCGACACAATAGTTCTCATTTTATTAAGTATCGAATCATGATCGATTTTTTTAAGTAAGATGATCAATACTTTAAAGATCATGGTAACTCCAGATCAAACTAATTTACTTGAATAAAAGTAGTTAAAAGAATAGTAAGTCGCTGAGAAAGAAGAACGAGTATTCTATTCTTCTCAGTTACGATAGCTTGTACGGTTGAAAAAGAAAGAGAAAAAAAGTGATGAAGAAAAAGAGAGATAGATAGATAGATAAAGAGAGAGAGAAAGAGAGAGAGAGAGAGAGAGAGAAAAATAGTGCTCGATAGGGAGAAAGAGAGAGAAAGAGGGTGAGTGAGAAAGCTGGAAACGTTCGAGAAACATTTCTTAGCGAGACTTCATTTTGAAAATTACAGTAAGTAGATTCGAATTCATGAAAGAGAGAGAAAAGATGTATATGAGAGAAAAAGAGCGAGAAAGAGAGAGAGAGAGAGAGAGAGAGAGAGAGAGAGAGAGGCGGGGGAGAAGTGAAAGAGAAAGGTATGAAGGAGGAAGGCAAAGTGAAACCATATAACAAGTTTCAAAGTTAAATTAGGTATATAACGGTAATTGCTTTTCAGTAATTAAGAGAAACGTATATAGAAGAAACCATCTAAAATTCTTTTATCGATCGAGTATCGATGTTCGAACGTGGCTCGATAAATTTCAAGCTTAATAACGAATGCATCCTCAGGCAGGTATGTGGACGATGAAATTAGAAACGTGTTTGCATTGGATACAGAAAGATCTTTTCGTACAGCAGTCTCTCTCTCTCTCCCTCTCTCTCTCTTTCTCTCTCTTTACTTCCTCTTTTCTCTCATTCATTATTGATTTTAAAAACAATATTGCTTTCCAAATATTTTCATATGAAGTAATAAACTTTAATAAATAAATAAATAAATAAATAAATAAATAAATAAATAAATAAATAAACGAACAAATAAATGTTTAAATAAATATATATATATGTGTGTGTGTGTGTGTGTGTATGTGTGTAAATGAAATTTAACTTATTTCGATACGATTGACAAGGAATTTAATTGACGAATAAGATATGATATCTTTTTATTCGCTATTTTCTTTTTTCGTTTTTCGTCATTTTTATAGGATCTATGATTCGATCATTTATCCTCGTATTAATTGAATTCGAACGGCTACTCTTTTTATAACTATTCTTATTAATTTTAAAATCGATCGATACTTGTTACCAAATTGAACACATCTCTCTATGAACGATCGATCGTCCTATTCGATTGGCTGCACAATCGATATTGTTTTTATGCGAATCCTACGATCCACGGGTATTAAATGGAACAAGGACAATAAAACTAGAGCAATTTAGGTGCTATCAAATTTTTATATCAGTTGCGAAAGTAGATTTTTCATTTGACACCGAGAATCTTGATGGGTACGAGTTGTTTCGCTACCCATCATCGTACATAGCTTTCTCTTTTTTACTTTTTTACTTTTTTTTTTCTTTTTTCTTATTTTCTTTTACGTACATACGTAATCGCGTTCATGTAAAATTTAATGCCTATGAAAGAATATTGCATTTTATCGAACTCTAATTTTTCTCCTTCTCGAGTTATATAAATCGTAAAGTCTCCAAAATATATTTTTAAATATATATATATATATATATATAATTGTGATTGCATTATATTAAAACAAATTTCATTAAAAAGTTGCAATATTATTTAATTTCCTATCGATGAATGCGTTCTTAATGACTTATGAAAGAAAAATAACTAACTGTGAAGTTTCAAAGTATGAAGGATCTTTCGAGGCGTGTACAGAAAGCGTGGGCGTTCTAACGATAATAAACACTTACGTAAACACGATGTAAACACTTCGGGAATAGCGAGGAAGAAACGTCCAAGAATATCGTCTTCGTAGAAGGATTATTAAAAGCCTCTGTTAAGACTACTTTACTTCGCGCTTTTAACGTTTCATTTATTAATAAAACTTTTTTCTTTTTTCTTTTTTCTTTTTTTTTTTTTTTTTCTTTCTCGTAGAAATGATTTTTCGATTAGTCTACGAAAATTATGAGAGATAAATAAGTAAACATAATTTAATTTGTTATATTAAGAAAAAAAAAAATATATATATATATATATATGTATTTACAATTTCGAGATTTTATTATTGGAAAATATTTGTTGTTGAATGTAATTCTGAATGGATCAATTATATTTATTCCTTATAAATAATTACGAATACATATTATGAATTTTAATGTATATCATGAATTTGAACATCGATCCGCATTCTCGTATTTCGTATTAAAGATATAATTATCCCATGTATTAGCGTAAAAGATAAAATAATATTCTATTGTATTTCAAATAAAAGACTATATCTATACGATATAACGCATGATATAAATCATGACCGTCCTATGATATTAAAGACGCAACGGGCAATAAAGCTTGCTCGAAACGTCGAAACGCATAAAGGAGAGTTAGCAAGCTGTGCCAGACCAACTGCCGGGCCGATATTACCTTTGTTGGGCCACTCCTAAATCATGTAACCGCGTAAAACACAAAATCACGATACGTTGGACGAATGCATTTCAACATCTTGCAATTATTGCGGTTTAGGTATGTCCCTTTGTAAAGAGGGTGGGAGTGGGGGATGGGAAGAAAAAAAGAAAAAGAATGAAATTCGATAAATAAAATATCCACCAGATGTCTGATCGAATAAAGTTATTGTATATTGAAGACATTAAATATAAATTTAAGTTTAATCGCAATTTTAAATGATCCCCTACGTTCTAAGAAACAATTGCATTTTTGACCATGGAAGTACCTTTCCAACTTTCATATTACAATATCTAGAAAAATAAAAAAGGGACGAAGAAAAGAAAATATGTATTCAAGAGAAAGGTAGTTTTAGGGTTTAGAGAAGGACAGAAAGGGAAATCAAGAAGAGAAAAAGGGAAGAAGACGAGGCGGAATGTAACAGAAAGCTCACTCGTGCGAGAACGCGATGGAATTCTCATTCTTGGCTAACACCACCAAGATAGACAGACGGGCTCGCTTTTCCCACGGGCGCGGAGCACGCTTTCTCGTTTGTTCCATCTTTGCGCTAGCTCTGAATTCAGGCTGCTCAACTAGCCTAACTCGATTTACGCGAGGCAGAACGCAAACTCATATCGGTAAATCCGAGTTACCTGTCTTTCTACTATCACGTCGTCGTGCCTCCTCAATTAGGCGATTCGTGTCTGCCAAGAGACGCAACCAATCCAACTTCCCCATCTATTCTCCGAGGCAAGGACATCCGTCGTCTGTCGCCCAAGTAGTCCTGACTTTTGAGAGCTTTCTCGTTGTTTCATGACGTACGACTTCGTATTCCTATTATGAAAATCAAGCGAACGATTTCGAAAAAGTTACGATGTAAAGGCAATTTATGTTATCCCCCTTTAAAAAATGGTCTTACCGAGTTTCGAAATTTTTCGATAAACTCTTGTTTAGAAGAGAAAAAAGAAAGAAAGGAAAAAGGAAAGAAAAAGATCAAACAAAAAGATATATACGATGTTACAAGTTAGTTGCGACATAACGTAAATCGCTAATATATTTTTACGAGTTTATCAATTTTATTTTCTTTACCCACATCCATCCATATCGTCTCTTCTCCAAAAAAAAAAAAATTCCAATTTTATTAAACATCCGATAAATCTAATATTCGTTAATTATTTAATCGTCGATCCTCTCTTGATTAACTTGATTGACGCTAAAAGAAACAATTGTGTTAATTTATATAAATAAAAGTCAAAGTGGCCTTTTTGTTTTTCCGAAATAATAAAAATCTCTCGAGTAGATGATCCGAGAAAAAGTTTTGAAACGAGGAAAAAGGGATGTTGAAAGTTTGATAAGACGTTTGGTCGCGAAGATTATTTCGTTGGGTGGTGGATCGAACGAACTTGAAAGTTCTTCATCGAGACGAGCCGAAACGACGGAACATTGGTCGACGGCAAATGGATTTCACGAGGGAAGCAATTACGTTCTGAGACCGCGGCACTCCTGATGAATCGAGCTTTTTTAATCACGAGATGCGAGCACGGAATAAATTGAATCGCGGGGTATGCTCGTCTCTCTCCTTCTCACTCTTGGTTACTTTCCCCTCCTCTCTTTCTCTCTCTCTCTCTCTTTCTCACTCACTTACTCTCTCAGCTCTCTTTCTCTCGTCCCTCCGTCGCTATTTCTCTTCAAACGTTGAGCCGAATGGTAGAGGATAGAAGGTGTTTCGTTCTCAGCGGAAACGCAGTCGCATTCCAGAACAGTGATTTTAACAGCGCCGTTTCTCGAAACATTAGGATTACTCGCACGAACCCGTCGCAGTTTAACGGCTTTCACGTTCAAAAGTAATTAGGTTAATTCTACTAAAAGCTCACGTGGCTGAAGCTGCAGAAATTATCTGCCGTTATAACATCGAGCGCTTGGAAAAATAAGATTGACTTTTCCGATTAACCATTGTTGGGATACTATTGTGTAAAACTGGGGAACTAATTTGTTCTATTTTCTTTGATGTTACGTACTCCCGCCTCTATTTAAAGAATAGAAAATCGATAATACGTTATTTGTATTGCAAATATTATCACGGATTTGACGATTCGAACGAATCCTGTACATTTAACGTTCTTTCTAAAACTAGCCAAGTTGCAGTTTTCGTCACGAACGCGTTTCACGCTCCGGAGAAATACTTTCTGCTAGTGTATTACGTACGACAAGTTTTCAATTTTCAAGTTTAGAAAGTACCTACGTGGAAAGTGGTAACAACGAAATGGAGGGGCGGGAGAGAGAGAGAGAGAGAGAGAGAGAGAGAGAGAGAGAGAGAGAGGGTGTCGGTTGGTTATCATTGCCGGTTTGCCGCGTGTTAGCCACGATACCAGAAGGGGACACGGAACACACCGTCACGCTAATCCAAAGGAAAGTTAAGCACGTGCACTTACTCTCATAATTAGTTTTGCCGTTAAAAGATGTTAAAAAAGTTTACCAGAAGTGAGATAAGCTTGTAACAGGACTATTCTATCGATACTAAGCTTTACACCTCTTACAACCAACCGCGAAACGGTTGAATGTTGTTGGGAAATGCTTGAAATCTTGCCGATCGTTCGACCCAAGAGAACACGAGCTTATTCAACGGGTGGTAGTACAAAGAGGAGGGTTTTGCTTGCCAACGTTGACCATAATCATAAGGATAATTGCAAGGTATCGTTGTGGCGACCCTTCAAGATAGGCGGTGCCTTTCAAACTCGCTAACTTTTTCGTAGACGTTTGAAAAATTGTTTCTCAGAATGATCTACGATAGTCGGTTATATTAAACACAACCAATCTTTCTTGTTCATGACGAAGAATCATTGTTAAGATTACTTTTTTACAAATTGATTTCCTTTTCAAACTTTCCCAAGGATTGTTGAATTAAAATTAAGTAAGTAAGAAGTTAAAATAACATTTTTTCCTTTTCTTTTTTTTTTTTTCTTCTTTTCTCTTTAATGATTTATCTTTTCCCCTTACTGAATTATATAGCCAAATTACTATAGTTTCGTGAAATCAGAAGGAACGACATACAAATTTTATTATTTTTATCAAGTTTATTTAACGAACTGAGAAATTCTGATCGAATGATATATCGAAACGAATGTTCATTCAGTAATAAATATATCTTATAGAACTTTGAATGTCATCGCTGCGGTAGAGAGAGAGAGAGAGAGAGAGAGAGAGAGAAAGTCTTCTTCGTTAATTCACAGGAAGTTGTTTACGCTCGGAAAGAATTCACTGCGACAGTAAAAGCGAGACATAACGCCAGTGGTAATTCTTTCATGACGGAGGAAAGCGGGGCGGTCTATTCGCGTGGATTCGCTAGAAGCAAATAACGTAAGGAATGCACCAGTAGTATACGTACGCTCTCTCGCATCCAACGTAATCGCGTTACGAGTTGCGGTAACGACGAGCATCATTCTTCTTAACGTCCCACTGTACGGAGACAGCCAAACGAGCACGCTTCGGTGATTTTTATACAAGATACGATGTAGCTTGGTAAACCTAAAAGAGCGAAAGGAAAAGAGAAAGAGAAAGAGAGAGAGAGAGAGAGAGAGAGAGAGAGATGAGGAGACAAAATGAAGCTCTCTGGAAGCGTTATGTAGCTATTATACTGACTGCGAAAAACATTAGAGTGTATTTATATAATCTTTCTCCATCCGTCACTTCATATTCTATTTCATTTATAATACTTAACGGAGACTTATATTCTCGAAGAAGTTATAACAAAATGTTTCTTTTCTTTTGAAAATTTTTCCTCGAGTTTATTAATGCAATATTGTTGACACAATTTTAATACCGAGGAATGAAACACAAATGGAATATTCGGAATTAATTAAACTGAGAGTATGAAGGAAAGAAATGAAAAAGAAAAATAGAAAAGAAAAAAAAAAAAAAAAGAAGGAAAAGGAGAAAGAAGTTGAGATAGAAGTTGGTCCTCTTTTGAAACGTTACGAAGAACCAGGGTAGAATTTAGTCAAGACTGTATAAGGATATTCATTCAGTCTTGTAGTTGCAATGAAAAAAAAAAGAAGAAGAAAAAGAAAAAGAAAAAGAAAAAAAAGAAAAGAGAAGATAAAAAAAAAAAAAGAAAATAGCTCTTTATGAAAACTTATCAAGCAAAGAAGACGAGTCGAGCTTATTCTGAGCTTAGGGGTTAGGAGTACATTGCTGGTCCTACGAAGAAGATCGTAAGGCAAAAGAGTAGGAAAAAAGAAAAGTTGCGAATAGAGTTGCGGACGGCTTGGTGTTTACTCGGTGAGAAGTTTTGGAGCAGCCGGCTGCTTCGTTACCGGGCCGCAACTCCACTTACAAGTAATTAGACTAACAAGCCTCCAGCCCTGAGCGAATCTTGTCTGATGATTCGGTAACCTGTCTGTCGTATTAATCGTGGTGTCTTGAATGCTGATATTATTTCAACATTAGATTTCTTTTTTCTATTTTCTTCCTTTTTTTTCTCTCTTTTCTTTCTTCCTATTTTTTTTATTCTTTTTTTTTTTTTTTAATCACAAAAAAATAATATGCGTAATCCAAATATCAACATTTTGAAACGTACAATTGACAATCAAAGACAATATATAATCCCGTCGGAGAAGAAAATTCAATTAAAATTTTAATGTACGATCATATAATTCAGATAATGAATAATTGATTAGAAAAGTCAAAATAATACTCGCAAGTTCATTAGGTGGTTGTCAAATCGGAAGTCGTATGCTAACTAGAGTTATGAAGGATTCACGTGGTTGATAGCTTTAAATTTACTACATATTCAAGATCAACAACTTTGAGAATATGTCTAAAAGGGAGAACGAGAGAGGGAGAGAGAGAGAGAGAGAGAGAGAGAGAGAGAGAAATAGAGAAAGAGAAAGAGAGAGAGAGAGAGAGAGAGAGAGAGAGAAGCAGAGGCATATACTAGTTGTACCAAGCAAGCACGCTACGTACGATCGCTTCATAGACGATGCATGGATCTATATAACGTGGCAAAATGCGCCACGTTATAACAACGTGCCGCGGGCGATTTGTAAAATTTATCTCACCACAACGAGGCAGTACCGGCCTCGGTGAGATAGTGGCTTCCTGCAAGAGAATCTGGGCTAACCTATCCGAGAGGGTGATTGTTTCGTGGCGAAAGCTCATGTTGCCAAAAGCATCCCTGTGTAATCTTTGACCGACGCTATTAACGAGACTCCCTCGTTTGTAGCTATCGCGCGGCATATTTTGTGGATTTAAGGCTTTAACGGATCTCCAAAAAGCGACCGACTGGGCGAATTGTAATCGAAACGGCTTATGACTCTCCATCGTTTTTATTCCAGGTTGTTGCTTTTCGTTTTTTTTTTTTCCTTCGTTTTTTATGGTCCTTTTTTTCGTTTGTTCGTTTTTGTTCTTTTTTTTTTTTTTCAGAGGGATTTCATCTTTTTCCTCCCTTCTATATATTCTTCCGACCTATAACGAAACGAGACATTCTCGTCGATATATCGATTAGTTTGTTCCCATTTTATGACAGAATCGGAGGAAAATACGTTTCGCTTTAAATGATAACAATTCTATCTTGTATGGGTAAGTGCCAAGTGACGATCAGCAGGTGGTGGAAGGCATGCTTAATTCAACCATACCCAATACAGAAGGGATTTGAATCAGCGTTCAACCAAAATTGATCGCTTATCCAAGCGATTAAGACTAACATTTCGGATACAACGTATTTGTAATAAACAGGATATTAAATGGAAACTTCAATTATTATCTTATTGATATCTATATAATATATTGAATATAAAAATGTCGCAATTGAAATATGTATATTAAATATAATTGTAATATTTGTAATACGGCAAAAAAAAAAGAAATAATAAAAATAAAATAAAAGAATTTTTGTAAAAGATCTCATGATTATTACTCGACTATCCTTCGAGATTAATTACGATATCACTCGACGAGGTCAGAATTTTCGCCCTGAAGCGAATATTCCTCTGAAAGGATCACGATAAATTATCTTTTATAGTAGGCTTAAGCAAACATCATGTTATCATAGTGTAAAGCCGCATTGCAATTCTGTATTATGTCGAAAGTTAATCCTGCCATCGGCGATTTCAAAATCCTCCTTGACTTCTTCGTCCTGAATGTGTGTATTTCTCGATGGGCTGTGGTTTCAAATCGTGCTCTGAATTCGTAATCATCAACGAATGGTAAGGTTTTCACACGATTAGATCACGATTCTCCGTTAGTCAATAAACCATCGTGACACATCGGAATGAAACACGTACTAAAATTCTCTATTCAAATTGAACCTTAACAAGTTCAATCGGATTACCAATTTCAAATAAAACTTTGACGATGAAACGATCTAATTTTAATCGGGACAATTTAATATTTGAACCTATAGCCTGATAAAATGCGATCGTTCGTAATTATTTTTTTTTTTTTCTTTTTCCATTTCTTTTCTTAACAACGCGTTGGTATCGCATAAAGTAAAATAGAACTTTCCAACGACGTTAAAAAATTGATCGTTGCGTTTGACGATGTGTTCACCTTGAAAAAGCCAATATGACTTATTCCTTAATGCACGAATTTTAAGCCGCTTAAGCGACAAACTCATAATCATGAAACCAAAACTTAAGCTTGAAACAATAGTCCTTGTCTCATATTCTCATGTCGGTATTTTCGTTATTCTGTTAAATGTTTTCCTCTCTTTCTTCAAGATGGTGAAAAGGTGCGCGAGAGAGAAAGAGATTTAACAGGGAATAAGACGATTACGACTTAGCTTAGCACCTTCAACGCTTAAATCCTTACGGTACGATACTTCCATCTTTGCTTCTCCTATATCCTTTCTTAACCCGTCAAACTTTACAACGATACCATGCCAGGAAATCTCGAGTCTGTAGATGCATCAATCATTTATGATCTAGATAAAATATGTACGTATAATCCGAAGACGTAATCAGCTGAGCATACGAAAACGAAGAGAATAACGTTAATGAGACTGAACGTAAGCGAGAAATTTATAGATAATTTAAAATCCTCATTTTAGTTCTTTTTGTAATTATTTTTCTTAACAGTCTGTCGAACAAGTTGTTTACAAAGAAAAGAATTTTGTTTCAAATGGAAAAGGAAAATAAAATGTACATTATTTAAGGTAAAATTAAATATGGCATACTTAATGATCTGCCCTTAGTTTCGTGGAAAAATTAATATTGATTCTAAAGTAGAAAAAAAGAAAAAAAAAATGTAGATCCCGTTAAAACTTATTGCGATCGACTATATTCATAATTCTGTTTATAATAATAATAAAATTATATATAAATAAATCAATTTTGTTAATATGAAAGATCGAACAATTGAAATATTATATTTTTCTTCTTTTTTTTTTTTTTTGCTGTATGTACATTTTCACTCATTATATTCATCCCTCGATTGATCTCTCTCATCGTTTCCACTTCATTGGTTATCTCCAAAGATTCCCTCAGGGTGATTCCTCATGTCCGAGAGGGTTCGCAAGATATTATTGGCTGACCGGACCACATCAAGTCGAAGAGAAATCATCCATTCATCCGTCAGATCGGATAAGTTTAACAGGGCCGATCAGGAAAGTCGGTCAAGTATTTCTACGATATCTATATTTGTGATCACCACAGAAAATCGTCATCATCAAAGCTAATAACCAAACGGGAATCCTATTAAAATTTCTGGACCAATTTCGACTTATTATTTTACGACAATAACCTTTTCAATAGAATTTCGTCGTCGGATACACGAATATCAGAACACGACGAATTATTACGGGACACAATCCTTCGTATGTAGAATCAATTAAAATTTTCCGAAATCGATGAAATAACCTGTGTGGATAAAGGGATTTGAGATTTAACAATAAAATCCTCCCATCGAATTATTTTAATTGATCCGTATTTTCAAGAGAAGATAATAAAATTTTACGATTCATTCAAGTATCAATCTCACACGCTCGTAATTGGTATTGGCTCATCAATATAATTTTTAATTGTTTTAGACTTCTTATCTGAGAGGGACATTATTCGAAGATCACAAAGATCACAATCCAGAATGTAATGGAAGACGAAGAAAGGGCTAATATACTATAATCGTATTAAAGCTGATGAATACTCGCCGGACTTGACCCCTGTCAGCATCATGAATGATTCAGTGAGCCGACTTTGGCTGACGGGTCATTATTGTTGTAACGGGAAGGTATGAATTTTCTATGAGGCTACAGTGTTATATAGCTAACGTCGAATTTGGTATTTCGTTATTCCATTCAACTCTCGAAATAATCATATCACAAAGTTCTGTTCAAATAATTTCTTTGAATTTCATAATTCTTTTGTCTTTTAATTTGCTTTTCAAATATGCCGAAGCATACCTATAATATTCCCTCTCCCTCTCCCTCTCTCTCTCTCTCCATATATATATATATATATATATATCCCACCGGCACAGTTAGCTGCTGCGCAGGTAGCCCATACCTCGGCACAGCTACCAACTATGCAGAAACCCCGGACCCCTTGGGTATATAGGCCCACCCCCTCTAAGTAGCCACGCCCCATGGTTATTAAGCCACGCCTCCTAGGTAGTTGGCCACGCCCCTCAGGTAGTTGGATACGCCCCTAGGTAGTTATGTCCGCCCTTAAGCAGTTGGCCACGCCCCTGGGCAGTTGGCCACGCCCCCGTTTAGGATTGCCACGCCCCTATATAATTGACCACGCCCTCTAGAACAGTCGGCCACGCCCCCTAGGAAGTTGGCCACGCCCTATAGGGAAGTTAGTCCCGCCCCCTATGCAGTGGGCCACGCCCCCCTTTGCGTTAGCCACGCCCCTAGGGTAGTTAGTCATGCCCCCTCTAGGTTAGCTTCTGGCTAGTTATATATATATATATATATATATATATATATGTATATATATATATATATATATATATATATATATGTATATATATATAAATATGTCAAAAAATGAAAGAGAAATCATGAAACTTTTAAAACGGACTAACATGTTTATATATTCTCAGATGAACTATTAAAGAAAATGTAGGTATATTCCTTTAAGAGTTCTTAAATAAACTGCTAAACCAAAATAAGTATCTAATCTTGTACCTATCGATAAAAATGATCGTAAACGATCTTTAAATCTCTCGTTCAATTTTACCGAACTCGTTACTGTGAATCACGAGGTATCGTGCTAAGCAACGATGTTTCAGCTTCATTTGATTTTATTGAGATCTTCCATCGATGCTTTCTATATCTTTGGAAAGAAAGAAAGAACGTTAAGGGGGTTACTTTAGGTCACGTTATCGTTATGATTCAAGGAATAGAAAGAGGAAGCAAGAAAAAGAGAGGGAGAGAGAGAGAGAGGAAAGAGATGCCGTATTTCGATCGTTTTTGGATGAACGGAGTTTTACTTTTATTCCACAGGGAATTTTTACAGGATGTTATTCCTATCTAAAGAAAAAGGGATCGGGGGAGGAAAGGCCTTCTCCATTCTCGTTCCAGGAAATTTCTATTATAAGTCTCTCAGGTGAGTTGATTGGATCGATCATTCGAGTACAACCCCCTTTTTTCAAAAGGTGGACCGGATATAAGAGGGTCAATTGTGAAAGAAGGTGAATGCCTAGCAAGATTTATAGATATGATCGAAACAGCATATAAGTATATACGCTATCATATATGTATATTATATCTACATATATATTATATATAAATACACACAGAGAGGAATATATATATGTATATATATGATGGCTTAGATTTCGTTTCGAGACGAGCTTATGTGAACGACGAATGGCACCAATTTTAGCGTGCCTCTCATGAAACTTCCAATGTACAGGATGGATGAAACTTTATGAAATTCATGAGAGGACGTTACTTGTGCTTGTGCTGGTGCTAGGGCTAGTGTGTGTGCGCGCGCGCGCGCGCGCCCGCGTTCACTCTCTCGTTCAACGTCCGAAGAGTGGCCGAACGGACGTGTATATTTTCACGGGAAAATGGGCGCGCGACGCGACACCGGAAAGTTTTCCACGGATTTTTCTATAAACGACGGACGGACCCTTTCGCCTCGCCATTTATAGATTTTTATGCTAAGCTATTCTATCGCCTCTATTCGGCCGTCCATCCACCGACCAACGGATCTACCATATCGAAGCGTCGAGAGTGACGAGGGTGGTAGGTTTTTCAAACTCAAGAGAGATAGAGATAAAAAAAGAACTTTCTCATAGAATACGAAGCAAGGTGAAAGGATGGTGAGAAAGTGATGCGTAGAAAAGGGAACAGTGAATTGGTACGCAAGAAAAATATATATGTATAGATATAGAGAAAGAAAGAGAGGGAGAGAGAGTTACGAGGACCATAATAAAGATGTCTAAAGCAAACAACGAATTCAACGAGACATATGGGAAAGTTGAAGAATAATCGAAAAATTTGTATGTGAAAACAAAAAAAAATAAGGGACAAATTTTCTAAGAAAAGAAAAGGAGAAGAAAAAAAGAAAGAATAATCTTATAAATTCATCGAGTCCAAATGATAATAATAATAATAATAATAATAATAATAATAATAATAATAATAATAATAAAAAAACAAAAGAAAAAGACAAGGAAGATAAAAAGCTAAGAGATAAACTGCTGAAAATATATCTTACTTACAGCTAACAGCTAACGCGTTTCAACCTATTCAGTTTTATTGCGACATTATCCTTGACGAAGGGCTTGCCCTGAAAGCATACGATCATTTAATTAGATTTGTAGATTTAACAGTCATAAAGGTTTTAATGTGGAATTCTATGGTAACTGTTATGGCTTTCCAATTAGTTGAAAGAATTTATTAACATTTTCTCTAATTAAACGAAAGATGGAAATAAAATGGAGAAAAAGAAAAGATGAAGAAAAAACAAAAGAAAAAAAAAATACAGGAGAGATGGGAAAATACTGATGAGAAATATAGATTTACGCTTTGATTGACTCTTAGAGAAACGATTTGTCACATTTGCGTTACCATTGCATTTCCATATTTACATTTTGACAACGATCGATCAGCCAATAGAACTTATTTATCGTTTTTCTGGTTAAGCAGATAACTTCGGATAAAGACTTGGGCATATATTTATCTTATGGAAGCGGCAATAAAATACAACCCAAGCTCGTCTATCTGCCATAGTCTTTTCTCTCTCTCTCTCTCTCTCTCTTTCTATTTCTCTTTCTCTTTCTCTTTCTCTCCTTACTCTAGTTCCTTTTTGTATACGTAAGTCTACGCTTTTTCCGCGGTTATATACCCAGCTTGGAAATTTGTCTGCGTCTCTCAGTGAGAAAACAAGAATAGAAAGTGGTAGTACAGGTAGGAGGAAAAGGATGGGGAATTCGGGGCTGAGCCTGGGAACTGGAACTTTGGCAATTGGGGTGGCAGGGGGGAAGGATAAAGAAAGAGAAAGATGTATATACGCCTCAGCATAAAGGCATATCTATCCGAGCGAAAGACAAAAGCTGTTGGAAGTCCGTGGAAATTGCCTTTTGTTGCAAATTCGATGCCCCTCGGTTTCCCCGTCCTATCTTCGCTCGATTCCCGTTCTACCCCCTCAACCATCGTCACCAACAACCCACACTATGACATTAACATACCGAAAAAGCGGCTTCTAACAACTGCGATGGTTGCTGCATTCATCGTTTCTCGTACCTTTTGCTTTCGTTTCGTCTTTAGAAAATTAGCTGGCTGTTTGTCATAACCGTCTTTTCGTCTTAAAGTCTCGAACTACTGGAAATGTGAAAAGCGTTTCTCTGTTCTCTGTTTGGCTATTTTTATAAGGAACTTAACCGACGTGAAAAGAGAATGAAAAGAGAGAGAGAGAGAGAGAGAGAGAGAGAGAGAGATAAAAAGAAAGAGTGAATGTATTGAAATCAGCCGGAGGGTATGAAAAATGGTCGGGATAAGGAAGAGGACAATCGGATTGCGAACGTATATAAAAGAAAATAAGAGCAAAAGGTATTGATAAAAAACTTATTGATTTAGTACGGCCACGTAGAGTAACACGGAAGGGAACTAGTTCATTCTGTTTTATAAAAGAAAAGTGAAAAATAAATAAATAAATAAATAAATAAATAAATAAATAAATAGATAAAAATATAAACAACAAAAGAAAAAGGTAAAAAGATTTAATAAATGTATGAGTCTCTGAGGAAGATAGCAATATGAACGTAATAATTAGGATCTATGGAAACAAACGCAAACGTTAAAACTCTTATTCTATAAATAATCAACTTAAAATATTATTTTACATAAAGCTTATTATTGTTTATAAGTAAACATTTTCATCGTAGTTTTAAATCACGAATTAATAATTTAAAGGAATCTTCAAAGGAAAATGTATTTCTGTTCATGGGATTTTCCATTATATATATATATATATATATATATATATATATATATATATAAATATTCATGCTAACAATAAACTGATAAATATTGATTTTCCTAGTCTGAAGTGTACCAATGAAATTTTCCTCAATTCCGTAACGTTTCATCCGACATGGCAAACGACGTAACAATCAACAAGACGTCCCACTGAATTTGCTACTCTCCGTTAGCCAGACTTCGTTATTTATTTAAGCCGTTACGCATCGAGAATGAGTTTCACGTTCGACAAAGCCCGTCGGATCGTCGATACGCAAGGTATAAAAAAAAAAAGGAGGAGAAAAAAAAAAGAAGAAAAAATCAACCAAGGGGGCGGTGAGTCGATGGTAGAGAAAATGGAGCGGGCCGGGGGAAAAAGGGTGATGGGAAGAGGGAGGTTGAGAGAGACATTACTAAAGAATATCGTGAGTGCGCATGCGCGTGTAGGTGTACGCATTTCCAAAGCTAGACAGGCTTGTCAATTTACTTAAAGGCAATGTAGAAACGTAAGGCGGAAGCAATAAATGTCGACCCTTTGAACGAAAGCGTCGAAAGCACATACTCGTCGCGAAAGAAAACGCGGAAATGCGTTTCGTTTTCCGTTTGCGCTATCTTTCTCTGTTATCCATTTCTTTTCTATCAGATTATACAAAGCCAAAACGAAGAGCGAATCGATTCTTTTGTTGTTATTATCATTTCCAAAAATACATATATATATATATATATATATATATATATATATATATATATTGCATTGTAAAGAGTAGGGGAGGCGGAGGAAATCGAAAGTTAATTATAATTCTGCAAAATGAAATTTAAAATGAATTCGAGTAAGGTGTAATAACTGACTATTTCTCTCTACAGTAATACACACGTAGATCGATAACTTTCTCGTTCGTATATGATATGCACGTTTATTAGAAATACCATAACTGACCGCAACAGATTCCACCCATGAAAGGACGCTAGAAAATCAGTAGAGAAAGCCATATGAATAACTTTCCAAAATTCCTCGAGCCATTATTATCCCATGCCTTTAGACGTTCTTCTTTTATACCCTGAGGGGATTTCTACGTAATCATAGACAGACACATAGAAAAGACAGATAGTGCTTGGTACTATAGAGAAAGGGACAGAAGATATCTAAACAGACAGTCAGACTATAGACAGACAGACAGACAGACAGACAGACAGACAGACAGACAGATAGAAAGACATAGAGACGGTTGGTCGGTTGGTCGTTCGAATGGACGAATGGTAGAGAAAGAGGATTGTTGAGGTAGGGGACACCAAGCTATCGTAGTACAACAATCCCAGTCGTGTTTTCTGGGTCGGTTGCACCCAGGATTGCGGTTCCCAGGGTGCATTGTTTCTGCGAAATACGAGTGCAGAAGGAGCGAAAATTATACCCACCTCCCCCGTCTACCCTTCCTCATCGTCCCCTTACCCACAGAAATGCTTTATTCCCAGCGTTGGCTGACGTTTCCCTTGGCTGGCTGCGCCATCGCATTCGCGCGCACCTTCCATCCCATCTTTTCAACGTCTCTCGCTTTCCTGTTTATTTCATCCAAGGGAGAAAGAAAGAGAGAGAGAGAGAGAGAGAGAGAGAGAGATAGAGAGAGAAAGGGAAAGAGAAAAAGAGAGAGGAAGTGTGTTGGAATAGCGACGACGAGGTCATTTGCCCTCTTACACGTCGAGCTATAAAGATTACCAGCCCAGTGATTTAACGTCGAGTCCGAGGTGCGACCGCACGAGATGCTTGAGAAAAACGACGCAGTCGTAGAGAGTTGAAAGGGTGGAAACGTGGTGGAAGACAAGAGAGAAACAAGAGGGATGAGACTTGGCTGGATAGATCGCTTTCTCGAGTTTCGTGTCACGCGACAGGGTATAAGGCGACACAAAGGAAATTCGAGAACAAAAGTATGAAAGAAAAGTAGTGATATAGTATTGCATTAATGTAATAGAAATTTCTTTTGATATATCCTTGAATCAATTTAATAATGATAGATATTGTAATGATCTCTTGGAACGTACTTACGATATATTTAATATTACACGATATATACGATACATACGTATATTACATGATTAAATTACATGAAAAAGGGAAGAGGTAGGATTTAAAAACAAAAAGAATATCAGACAGACGGCCTGAATTATCTGACAAAGGTATTGGATTAGTCCGCATTGCATCAAATGTGAATTGTTTCAAAGGGGAAAAGCAACATTTACTTTCATCTAACCAGGACAAATAAAAGTTTGATATAAAAATGGAAAAACTTTGTGTGTATGTGTATGTGTCTCTATGTGTGTGTGTGTATGTATGTGTGCGTGTGTGCGTGCGTGCGTGCGTGCGTGCGTGCGTCAAAGTTCGTACACCGTCTTAAAGTTAAGAGAAAAGATAAAAAAAGAAAAAAGGAAAATAAAGAAAAGAGAAATAGTTCGCGTGTGAAGAACGAGAAGAACGAATTAACACGAGCCAAAGCGAACCGAAAAAGGAACTCTAACTTTAGGAGGAAGAGAAAGAGAAAGAGAAAGAGAGGTAGAAAGGTAGAGAGAGAGAGAGAGAGAGAGAGAGAGAGAAAGAGAAGAAAGAAAAAGAGATAGAACGTCGCGTGGCACGACTTCGCGGAAGTGCCCCTGTTCTTGTCTCTTTGAGATCTCGAGACACGCGGCCCTCCCTTGCCCTCTTGCTAAGTGACTCTTTCTTTCCTTTCGCTTACTCTTGCCTTTTCTGTTGCCGTCCTCAACGTCTTAGCTTCTCACCAACTTGGCCCGTCGTTCGGTCGATATTCGGTACGAACGTAGACACGACTTGGTTTGGCCAACTTGTTCGACAAGAACTTTCTAGCTGTCGGTGTAAGTTGAAAACTTGTTTCCAGTGCGATTACTTGATAAGCTTTTAAAGAATATCCAGAAGAAAATCAACGGATCGCACTTGTATAAATCTAATTTTTTCTTTTTCCTTTTCTTTTTTTTTCTTTCTTTCTTTCTTTCTTTTTCTTTTCTTCTTCTTCCTCATTCTTTCTTTCTTTCTATTCTTCTTTTCGTCATCGAAGCAATTTCAATCTCTTCGAATGGATTAATTTAACAAATGAAAAGCTCATTCAGTACATCGATATTGATGATATTCATGAAATTTATTTTATCGACACTTAATAGACTTCATAAATATACGATTTCATTTTCATTTAATACGTTCAATTGATATTGTAAATATAAAAGAATTTGTCGTAGTTTAGGATAAATTTGATAAGGGCGATGGTAGAAATTTTAGAAAATTTTTATCTCCTATATGAAATGAGGTGTCAGCTTTTTGACGAGAACAACCGTTGTTCATACGAAAACTGCGGCCTTCCTCGGATCCTTTCGCGCTTCCCTCGAAATAAGATACCTACTTCGTGAAAGTAATTTCCCCGAGAAAAGTAAGTTTTCACCGGGGGTAATAGCTTCTACGCGCCCTTGCCGATGTTGCCGATGCTACTATACTACTACTGCCGTGTCTCCACTTTCTGTCTTGCATCTCGAGGCAATAGGAGTAAAACATTTGCTGAGAAAGAGAGATAGATAGATAGATAGATAGATAGATAGATAGATAGAGAGAGGGAGAGAGAGAGGGAGAAGCTTTGAATCCCAACTAAAACGCGAATACGGATTTTACCTTTGAACGTTTAAATTGAGATGACTTTCTTCTTCGACGCTTCTATTCTTTATTGTCTTTCTTTATCGTTAATGTACGGAAAAGAACTAACAGCATTGCAAATATTTGTTAAAACATTTACAAACTTTGGGACACTTTGAAGAGAAAGGAGGGGAAAAAAAAAGACAAAAAGAAGAAAAAAAAAGAAAGAAAGAAAAAGATTATCGGTCCACGTTGAAACGTTTCGTCGTTTTTTCTTTCTCTTTATTTTTGTGTTCGTTCGTTTCTTTTCCCTTGTTCATTAAATTATATTAATCATTAAAATTAATTGAATAGAACTCGTCGCAGGTGAGATATAAAATTTCAAAATTGAAATGAATGATATACGTGAAAAATTTCATAAATCTTAAATGACGAAGATGCTGTGTAACATCACACGGCTAGCAACCTGATTATGAGCGACCATCGATGACCGATTACCGCTCGGCCACGAACAATCATTAATTACTGCCTGACCATGCCCGATAATGCCGGATTGTATGCTAAATCTGACACCGTGCACCAGCAGAATGTTCGTTCTCCTACCCTCGAGCCACCCTTTCTCTCTATCCCCTCCTATCCTTCCTGGTTAGCCGTAATCCATAGTAGCACCCTCGTTCTCGGCATCATCCGGATCTGTAAAGCGACATAGCTTCGACCGATAGAGAGATATATGATCCAAATAGTTTCGAAACCAAAGCGTACAAACGAAATACGTAAATGTTTTACTTAATGATAATTCATTTTCGTTATTTTAATAAAGAAAAGAAAATAACACGAAAAGAATGTTTATAGATCAATGAGCAACGAGCAAAGATATTTAATACGTATAAACGTATGTATGTATGAAATGAAAACGTTTCTTCTTCTTTTTTTCTTGTTTTTTTTTTTTTTTTTTTTTGAGGATCGTGCGAGAGATTTCGTTCTTAAAGATTTATCTTCAAAAGAATTACATAGCTCGTGGATCACTTCTTTTCGCGTTGATTTTCAAGTACCATATGGTCCATTCTCTAAACTATTCTCAAGGGGCTTCTGGATAGGATCGATCGAGCGTGATCTGGAACTATTCACTTAAACAACTCTCTCCGCTGGGTATACTAAACGCTTTGAGTAAGTTTTACCATGGGTAATAAATTAACGAAGGAAATGCTTGAAATCCTTAACAAAGACAAAGAAGTTGAAAGTTTTAGAGAGCGTTGAACTACGAAGAAACATTTCTTCATAACAAGTGTACTGAAATTGACCGAGAAATATTATGAAGACTATATAGATTAAGGAGCCACACGTATTGTGGCCTCTTAAAAAGCCATTATTGTATTAAGACGTAATTGCAACATCCGCAAATCTGCAAGAGGAGAACGAACGAGTCAGACGTGATGATCCTCTTTATTTAATACAATACAAAAGAAAAGAAAAGAAAAAAAAAAAAAAGAAAAAAAATAATCAAGAAAACGTCTGACGCATTAAATCTTATATATCTACTAAGAAAAGGTAAAGAATACATAACGAAGAATATCGATCGAAAAATATTTTAACCTCGTATCATCGTCATCATCATCGTTATCATCATTTTGAAAATATGATGACATGCTAATTTAGTATCAACTATCAACCTTCTAAAATTTTTGAATGGCGATCCTCCGAAAACTCATTCCGTGGAGGAGGATAACGATATCCTTAGCTTCTAGTCACGCAAACCGTATCACTATCTTATGACGTAATAAACTTCTATTCCAGGAATCGTGCCAGACATCTTTGAGATTAAGCTCATCTCGACAAACCCAAAAGCATTTTGGCTCCTTCACTTTTTACGCTATCCTTTCATGTAACATTACTTCAACACCTTTTTCGACCGAATAACAATCTACCGTCCATGGATTTGACTCCGATTACGAGAGGATATCTCCTTGCTTGAGTCACGTTTAACCACAGCTTAGCGTCGAATTAAATGGTTTAGCTGGCAAATTAAACGATCTTAGCCACGGGAGCCATGCTACGTAAACCATATCATGTCCTTCGTGACAAACGAATGTATTTTCACTTGCTCACTTCTGCACGGATATTAATAAATTATTATATATATATATATATATATATATATATATATATATATGTATATATATGTATTTTAACGATAGAAAGAATTTCCTGACTGTCATTTATATGTCAGAGAGTGAAATTAAATTAATAAATTAAATGATAAACAGAAATAAATGTGTGCGAATTTCCTTTTTTTTCTTTTCCTTTTCTTTTTCAACATCAGATTCTTAAAAAGGTGTTGTAGTATTTTGCTTGCAATCAAAATCGCCTGTCGACGTTAATATAATTTTCAAGCACTAATTATCAGACTGATTAATTAGAAGAGAGAGAAAGAGAAAGAGAGAAAGAGAGAGAGAGAGAGAGAAAGAGAGAGAAAGAGAGAAGAGAGAAGGAGAGTAAGTAAAATCAATTGGACTTTAGGAAGGTCTTGTAGAGCCAGAGTTCGCACGAACAAAACGTGTACCTATTCGTTGTTGCATTCTTCGAGAGATTGCCTTCGAAATTCAGTACACGGTCGCATGGATTTTGACGGCTCAAAGCTAATTAGAAACTTTGCAATTAACGTGTATACCGACTCTGTTGATCTACGCTGGCTTCGAGTTTAAATGAGTTTAAAACATTCCGAATATAGGAAACGTTGATCTAAAATGCTTTTCCTACATTTCTGAACTATATTCGTCAATGTCTGTAGATATATCTATACGAATAAAAATCAAATAGTACGAACATATTTAATTCTATGAAATATAAATCCTTATGATTTTAGGATCATAGCATCCTTATGATCTAGCATCATGGATAATCCTAGAGGGATCAAGAAGTGGACCGTTTGCCAAGTACTTATCTTCGATTACGTTATAAAAGGATTCATCGTGTCCTTCATGGATAGTCGTTTCATTCAAGTGTCGTTTGTCCTATTAGTTCACCCTTATATAACGTTTTAATTATTAGAAGATTCTTTTTTCTTTTTCTTTTTTTTTTTTTTCTTTTTTTTTCCTTTTGCTTTTCCTCAAACACAGTACACTATCTGCTGACTCAGAGCGTAGATCAATGTGAATTTTATTTTATCGTTTAATCATATTCGTAAATTTTTCATAATTTTCATGCATTCTTATATTTTTTTTTCTTTTTTTTTTTTTTTTTTTAATCGAACGTATTAAAGCCAATTTTTATCAATATAAATGTCAAAATAAATATTTATCTATTTATCTATTTACCTTCTCCTCTCTTTTACTCATTTTCTCTTAGAATTTTTTTCCCAATCTCAGGTAAAACAAGTCTCGGCTCTACGCACCGACGCTTTTCGCTCGTGCCGCAAAATTGCAAGAATAACGAGCTCAGTCAGCACGGTATAAAGTTCCAAAGCGTCGAGCCGGAATAAAGTAATAACTGTAATTGATCTGATAAGTTATTACGCCGTCCAACCAAGACACGGAGGACATCGAGTGGAGTCTCCACCAAGCCGAGGTAATAACCGATACTTTCTTCTACGGATTTTCATGCTCACGCCTCTTTGTGTCTCTTTATAAAACTCCTCTATCGACTTTTATGCTATAATATCGTTATAATTCTTATATAAAATTGACAGAACTGGCTCGTAAAAATTCATTAACAAGATTTTACTCGTTGATCGCACATCTCATTTAGATTATTTTTTTGAACAATATAAAAATACTTTGTAATACAATGAAATTATAATCGTTATCAATTGAGATTAATAATTTTTTTTAAACAATTTTGATTTGGTATTAATTTCAAGATGATTAGTTTTTCATCTGACCGTAACTATCGTTGCATGACCCTCTGAATCGGACTTATGTCTTCGTATATAACATCTCTATAAATAGTTAAACTCCCAAGACAGCTCGAAAGAAATAACTAGTAGAGAAGAAGAGAAGAGACGTACCTCGGGGATATAAACGAAGAAATTGAGATAAATCGCTAGCTATCCTATCTTATCCATCGATAAAGTAATTACTACGAGTTGAAACTTTTATTATTGCTTAAGATGCCAAAGTTGTCTTCTTATTTTAAACGAGCTTTGATTTCAAACGACATCGATGTCAAAGCTCCTTTTGAGATAAGTAACTACTCAATAAAAATTGAGAATCCTCGAATGGAAAGTGGATAGCAAATATTTCTTTCATTACATTTATATATATATAAATATATATATATATATATATACATATATATGTAATGAAAGAAAAAAATCTTTTCTGAATATATGAAAATTTCCAAAAGACTTAATCAACGTGCAGAAATATTCACAGTGTATAATAAATTTAAATTAAATAATAAATAAATGTTTATACGCTTGAATGATAGTGATTCTTGAATACAATCGTGCTGTCTCTCTCTCTCTCTCTCTCTCTCTCTCTCTCACTTTCCCTCTCTCTCCCCCCGCTTTGTTTCTCATTGTTCGAGTTTGAAAATGATATACTGGAGCCAAGGCATCAGATGAGAATTATGCAAGTTTCTAAAACCCCGTACCCCGTCAGATTAGAGTCTTACGATGTATCTAATGCCGTTATTAGGGCCGTTACTAGGAATGGTCCGTTTCTCGAGAATGGTTGATCCCTAGGTAGCGCTAAATTTCTAGTTTATAATACGAACTAACCAAAGTACAAGGGAAGAGGAAGCATCTCTACTTTCTCTCTCTCTCTCTCTCTCTCTCTCTCTCTCTCTCTCTCTCTCTCTCTCTCTCTCTCTCTTTCTCTCCATCTCTCCCTCTTTTGTATTCACGTTCTCTTCGCGTACTATTCTCTAGCTTACCCTTAACTTTTACTCGCGAGTTATAGCTGAACTATATAGAAATGACCTTCCAGTTAGCACATCGACAAATACGCTGTGTTGCACCTGAGTATAACGTTTCTACATCCGTTTTCACGGTATTCCGATTCGCGACGCTAATTAGTTTTTCGTGAATTCTGGACGTAGCGAAGACATGCACACGAGACGAAGATTTAATTAAACTGTCTAAGAGATATTGTGGATGTATATTTTATTTTTCGTACAGACGTCAACTCCAAATTCTTCATAATTAGTCAAATCTCAGTCAATCCAAAGATATTAAATTAAAAAAAAAAATATATATATATATATATATATATATATATATATCCTAAACGTTTCGAGCTCGATCCCCTTGAATAATTTCGTATTTTTGAACGAATGAGAATCGTTATCACGATTACGTCGATAAAATCTCGGGTCATCAGTAAAGTTCGTTCAATAATCGGTAGACCATCGAACTTTATCCGTCTATAACGTATATAAAGGGAATTCGTAGCTATAGTATATACTATAGCTACGAATGTGGTCTCACGTAACAGGTTCATTTCACGTTAGAGAAGAGAAACGGTGACGGTCGATTTCGTAGCAAGACACCGACGTACTCTCTAGTTTCAAGAGAAAGAGAGTGTACATGAGCTTGCGAGTGAAAGAGAAACGAATAAAGACATACTACAAAATGGAAAGCAGGAGAAAGAGATCATTGTTTCTCTCATGAAACAATGGATCGTTGTCAGTACCTACTTGTTAGGACAAAACCATTTCGAAAATCTAGTTACTTTGTTCGAATTTCGTCAAGGAGAATGAAGAGACAGTACCTTGCCTGTTAAATCAAAACTTTCTGCGTGAGATATGTCCGTGAAACCGGAAATTCAGACGCCACACTTACTTCTCTCTCTCTCTCTCTCTCTCTCTCTCTCTCTCTTTCTCTCTCTTTTTCTCTTCCTCCCACTGTTTTCATGTTTTATGATCTTTCTTAACCAAGTTCTTCAGTTGAATAAGAATATCTAAGTTACTCGTCAAGACATGATGGAAAGGTCAAAGAAACAAAAAAGAAAGGAAATAAGGAAAAGATCACAAATCGTAGAGACTTTCGTCAGTTTGTTACTAACCATAACATCAGTTTGCCCTGTACGCTAGCTAATTCTTCTTCTGAGTATCATAGTGAAATAACTGATTATAATAATGCAAAATAGCTCCTCTTTATTCCTTTCTCTTTCTCTTTCTCTCTCTCTCTCTCTCTCTCTCTCTCTCTCTTTCTCTCTCTCTCTCTCGCTTTGCTTTCCATCATGAATCTCACGGACAAAAGCTTTGAATATTACGTAGACCGTCATTCTACTACGACTGAGCGGAGCTTATAATCTTACGCTACGTCGGAATAATTCACAAACGATGGACTTTATGCATCTCTCTCTCTCTCTCTCTCTCTCTCTCTCTGTCTCTCCCTCTTTCTTTCTCTGTTTCTCCTTGTGACGTTAGGGTTCTCTACTTAGAGCAATGAAAGGTATTGTCTGTAGTGTATTGTTAAAATGACGTTTATAGAATGTTAGATGTTCGCTTATGCAAATACGTGCATTTATCCGTATTCGTATTTATGTCCTTTGTATTTGAGAATGACTGTTGAGTAATATAATATATTGTGAATGAGTTGTTTAGATTGCATCTGGATAATAACTTTGTTTTGTTAAACCAGTTAATCTAAGTTACAGGTAATTTCGATCCGATTAGTATTTCGGTTTGGTTTAATATAGATTATCTCCTTTGTTATATTTTTATTATCTTATATACCGTTACAATGCTTATAAAAAATGTTACGACTTTCAATGTGAGAAAAATAAAAAGTAATGTTCCTTTACGATCAGCGGTAATACGCGTTGTGCGATTTTCTCGCATTGAAACGTATACCGAAGGTTCCAAGAGAGACAACAATGGCAGGTACCTAGAAGGGAAAATGGTAAAAACAGAGGCAGAGGTAGCTTCATGATACGGAGTTAGTCTGGGGATGAGAAAGGAGAGAGAGAGAGAGAGAGAGAGAGAGAGGGAGAGATAGAAGAGGATGAGGAGGACTAAAAAAGCCACGGTGGCTGGCGTAGGTATCGATTGCAATGTCACTCCTGGGAATCGTGGAGGATAAACTCGCGAGTAGCGCCGGAACACCGGCCCGTGTCTGCTTTTATTCATTTTTCCTGCATCCCTTCCATACCTCCTTCCAAACCCTCAACCCCCAATTCCCAGCCATCACCTACTACTACCAACACTATCACTACGAGAAAGAGAGAGGGAGAGAGAGAGAGAGAGAGGAATAGTACGTTACGATAGCTATGTTGGTGCATTTATGTATATGTATATGTATATATATATATATATATATATATACATATATATAGGAAAGTTTTGCCAACGTCAACGTTTAGCGACGCGATGCGATCACTGACCGCGATGATATTGCCATGATGGTGTTATACCATGCCGTTACTGGCTTAACGATTAACATTGGTGAATGCTCCACCAACGACAAAATGGCCAAGCTAATATTCACGGGCGAGCGAGGAAGCGGAATTTCTTGTTCGTCGAGTGACGGGGAAACCGCTAAACCTCATGTACTCAATACTAGCTTAAGGTGCCTTCCTTCCTTTCTACGATGTACCACGGGGTAACCTTATCTCAGAACCCACGAGTCTCGGCAAGCGAAGCGTGAAATTTAAAGCCATCTCCGGCACCGCATAATCAACATCGTGAAATCAATGGACTGTCCCAAGAACGGCGAGTGATCGATGGCCGGAATAGTTCGAAGCGTTCTACGCGGTCCTCCATCTTTTTCTCTCTTTTTCTTTCTCTCTCTCTTTCTTTCTCTTTCTCTCTCTCTCTCTCTCTCTCTCTCTCTCTCATTGTCTCTTTCTTTCTGTCTCTCTCTGTCTCTCTCTCTCTCTCTCTCTCTCTCTCTCTCTCACTTCTCCTTTTCTATCCCATCCCATTGATATCCACTCCCTTACCAGGCTCGACCATTCTTTCGATAAACTTTACCGTCCGCTCACGTTCACCGAACGGAGAATGCAATTATTTGCGTTTATTGTTGTTTTACGATCCTAGCACGCGCTGGATGGCTCGAGCTTTTGTTCCAACGAAAATTCCATGAGACGAGACGCGAATTATAATGAATTAAAATGCCATGTGGGAGGATTTGATTTGAAAATAATATTAATAAGATTGATGGAAGAAAATACAGGACATTTGTAACGATAGCAATGTACTTGATTAAAAACTTTATTATACCTTGATATGAATTTCTAAATTAATAGTAGTTAATATAAATACGTAAAATGACATTTATAAATTGTTGCTTGCTTACTTGCTTATTAGTTTTGTTGAATTTTCCAAAACGATATGCTATTATATGCTACTATTCCTGAACATAATAATATGTAAATACAATACATTCGTCCAATTTTAAATGAGATCGTCGTATGTAAGAGAGAAAGAGAGAGAGAGAGAGAGAGAGCGAGAAGAGAGGAAGAGATGAAATGAAAAAAAGAAAGAAAGGAAAAAATTTATATCAGGGCTTGAGAGGGAATCTCGAAAAATGGTACTCTCGCTCGTTAAAGTTCATTGTATGCCATTTCATAAAGGGAACCAATTATGTAGTCAACTAGCGGCACATCGGTCTTCTTTCGAGAAAAAGAGGGAAACTGGTGGTAGTGGAAGGAGGGATACAAAGAGTAGAAGATAGAGAGAAAGAGAAAGAGAGAGAGAGATAGAGAAAGAGAGAACGCTAGAGAAATTAGAGTATTTATGACAACGGGGGAAACTCTGAATCGTCCGAAAACGTCAGCGTACAGAGTATTTTCTCGTACTCCCTTGCTCTTTCCTACTTGTATATATGGCCGCATTCGTTTTGCAATGCTTGCAAAGTGGGAAAAGCGCCGACTGGCATGTCAGGCGTGAAGAAATACGTGCACTATTGCCGACGTACTTACCGCCAACAAAATTTTAAGCTTGGTTTCGTGCTTCGAGAACCAGAGGCGTAATAAACCATCCTACGTTCGTTGTTGTCAACGTCATTAACGTTTTCCAACAATGTATATATTCCCTTTGACAAGAGAATATTCGTCCTTCGACTTTTCTGCCAATAGTTATTCAACAATGATCATAATAACGTCATGTAATTTTTATTAACCGTAACGATATTTAATATGAAAGTGATTTATTTAATTAATCCTGAGATAACTTACATTAATTACACGTACATATATATATATATATGTATCACGCTTAATTGTTTCTCGAATGTATCTAAACTATGATATACAAGATGAGAATATTTTAAATAATTCGTGTATCTTAATAAAGAGGCCGTTTCCATTGGAGTGCACCGTTCATCGTCGGTTAAGGGTTAATTAATCCGTCGTAAAGTCGCACGCTACTACGTGCCCTTGCTTCCATAATTCAAGACGAGATGAGATCTCTAACCTTGGTCGAATATGCATTCTGAGTATCTAGCGCGTAACATTATTCAAAGTAGGAATCGGGGCTATGCGATAAGTGGTAAGTGTAATATCGAACTTATATATCTAAGTATATATTACTATACATGTACATATAAGACGAAACACGTTAATACGTTACGTCCGTTACACTCTCGTAGCTTAATATTCCATACGCGAAAGCACGGTCGTTTCTTATCTTTTGGTGTCGAGGGACCCTCGATAACTTTTCAAAGGCGATTATTACATAATAGATAGAACTTTACTACAGCACTGTAGACAGTACTTATTAACGAACCAACTCGATACGTTCACGTAAGTTACATCTCGATCAAACTCTCATAAGAGTTTTCATAAAATGTTTTCAACTATAACAAGTTCTAGTAAAAAATGATTTAAAATAATATTTACTTTAGGTCAATGGATTTTTATAAATTTATTGAAAAAGGATATTTTTTTAGCTCTCTGCTTATTATTATTATTATTATTATTATTATTATTATTATTATTATTATTATTATTATTAGTGTTAAATAATATCAAGTGAATTTTACTGCCCAACGTCATTGATACTGAAAATATAATGCATAAAATACTAATATGTGGGATTGCTTTAATTTACAACAAAATGAATTTCATTCTTCCTATAATTTCAATAATGAATTATTTTCGAAATAACATATTTCCATTTGGATTTCACTATTTTTTATAAAGTCATATAAATCTCGAAAAGTCGGAATCTTTAATTATACTTCATATTGTCGATTATATTAACAATAGAGTCGATCTTTAACGCAAGAAAAATATTACCTGTGTAACTCGTAAAACTTAAAGTAGGAAGATTAAAAAAAAAAAAAAGAAACACGAAAAAAAAAGAAAGAAAAAAGAAAAATTACATTATGATATAAAAAGAATATGAAATATTAACAGATTATATGAGTATTCTGTATAAATGATAATCGTTAAGTAATCATTTTATGTATAATTTATAAACAAAGGAAAAACTGATGGTAAATAATGAATTTTGCACAGTGCACCAGAGATTCGATGTGAATTTAATATCATAATTAGTGATCAATTAAACGATTCGGTCGAAGTAAATGCACGCGATCTTTGATTACAAATGAAGATAATGTGGAAGCTCAAAAATAGACGTTCGGATCGATAAAGACTCCTTACTTGGTCCTTGGAACGGAGTCAATCCTACAAGACGCAAGGAAACAATAGAAGGCACCAGCTGCACGGTACGTCCCACTTTAAGTAAATCGCGCGAAATCTACGGTAAGAGAACGAATAAACTAAAATGAACGAAATAATAAAGTAAAATAATAAAGGCGAGATACGAAGAAAATAATAAAGAGATAAAAACATAATTTATATAATTAAAAAAAAAACTCGTTTTATAGATCATATGAACTATTGAGAACAGTTTTATAATAAGTATCGTAAAGTAAAAAATTTGACAAAAGTAGAAATCAAAATTGATCTATTGAATTAGAATAAATCTATTTAATCGTTATTATCTTGAATAATTTAGTAAGTTTTCATGAATATCAAATAATATTTTTATTCTCTTGGATAAATGCAAAATATTGAGAGAAAGGGAAAATGTCTCATATATTTTATGATAGAAATAAAGAAAAAAAAAAAAAGAAAAAAAAAGAAAAAGAGACAAAAGGAAAAGATCTTACCGGCTGAGCATCGTTCTACGATCGGCGTCGTTCATTAAGTGGAAGGGATGCAGGGTAGTTACCCGTTGGGTCAGAGCCTTCAAACTATACCATCGGCAGTTCCGCAAGCTAATCCAATATAAATCTCCGGGTATAAAGCTGTTCCGATTAATGGTTCGACAAACCAATGTGGTAGAAGGCTAGGAAGACTATATACCGGAGTCCCATGAAGCGCAGGAGTTGGTGCTTCAATGTGTGGGAGCCACTCCCACTGCTATCAGCGCCGACACGACCACCAACGTTAAAGGAAGAAACCCCTTCCTTCCATCTCATGGACCAAGAGAAAACGAGAAAGAAAGAAAGAAAGAAAGAAGGTAGAAAGGAAAGAAAGAAAGAGAGAGAGAGAGAGAGAGAAGAAGAGAGTAAATGGAGGAGGAGCAAGAGAGGGGTGGTAAAAAAGAAAAGGGAGTGCGATCTTAGCTCTAACGACCCTCGGGCCAACATTATCCCCCGAACTTAAGAAATGGCAGAGCTAATGAGCTTTTAAATTATTCCGCGCACGGGAGTAAGCTTTCGCCGCGGTATGGCCGCGCTACCACCGAAAATTCTCTCACGTAATGGCCTTCTTCTAGTTCTACGTTCATCGATGCATATATGTACAGGGCGATTCGCTCGTTGGTTAAAAGTGAATTTAACGGTTGGTCGGTTAAGGAAAAGAATGTCGATTTAAAAAAGAAACTTCAGGATAATACGATACCTATAACAGGAATCTAAAACCGATATATCGATTTAAAGGCGTAACTGTCTTCGTTTATCGTTTATCGAAAGATTGAAGATAGAATGGTAGACCTGTAACAGCGTTCATCATCGATCGATCGAATACCCGACATGATCTAAACTGCATTTCGTGTTATTGAGGGGAATGTCATTAGTCAGAAAATTTCATAATAGCAAATCTTTCGGTGAACAGTTAAAAGATGTCAAACAATGAATGAACAAAAAATCGTGGAG